>NC_143251.1:85401818-85704848 GCF_984573655.1 Nuphar pumila | reverse complement strand
AGGGAGCTACTTCTAGCTGGAGCGTCGTCTGCTCCACTAGATCTGACTGCCCTATCTAGCCGGTCGTCTTCCCCTTTTATTACTCGGTTCTTCTCCCATCTGCGTGCTCCAACAAACTACAACAAAGAGGACATGGTAGCAGCACCATCGAGGCTGTAGACGCATCCCCTTGGCAGATTCCACCTCCTCCTATCCTCCCACTCGTCGGACTTCCGGATTAGCACATGGTAAGTCTTCACATCTCATTTCTTTTAGATAAAACCCCAACGTGCGTGTGATTTCTGTTTTGTTTTAGTGTTTGTGTTTTTCCCTGTTTTCTGTTTTGCGTTTCCTGTGTGCATGAGAGCCATAGTGTAAGTGTGTGTTAGTGCTTAAACCAACACTATAATCGGAATTTATGTGGTTTGTTTAGTGTTGTGTTTGCATTTTCCTAATTTGAATATCCAGTTTTCTCTCTAGCGCCTCAACCGACTAGAGTATTTCTAGCCAGCTGAAGCCATTTGATGTGAATTTTAGTTCAGTAAAATGTCATGTGTTAGTTGTGCTTTCCATGTGAGTAAATTGGTTTTTAGCTCTGTATAAGATCTACTCGGTGTTTTATTTTAGAAAAAATGCAAATGGCTCAAAATCGGGTAGATTTCCTCTACCCGATTTAGGAATTATGGTGCACATAGTTTTAATGTGTGATGTTCTATTTTAGTATTAGAAATAGATGTTTTGAATTGGAGTTAGCTGGATTGTTTCAGTAGGGATTGAAATTTAGCTTCGTGTGCTTTGATGTGTAATTAGGTTGAGCGTACTTTAGAATTAAGATGTTGCAATTCTAGATTAGCCGACTTAGGTATTTTAGGCAAATATGGATTATCTAATTAGATCTTCGGTGTTAGCAGCACATTACGTTGGTTTATATGTTAATTAAGGAGTTAAGTCAGTATTCATTTAGAGTTTTGTGCTAAATTGTGTTTAGGAATTAGTGTAGTTTGGATATTAGAATTGTTTAAGTAGGTTTCCTTCTAGTCGATTTTTACACTGTGTAATAGATTAGAATTGTTACTTTTCTGTAGCTTTACTGTACCCAGCATGCTGTTAGTATTAATTATTTAGTTTACAGTGTGCTATATAGTCTTAATGATTCAAATTAGTAGTTTCCTTTTGTAGTTAGCATTGGTAGCATTTGATTCATCCAAAAAATGCAAACCGAATAGACCTTTTCTGCTTGATTTGGGTGGATCTCAAATAACGTAGATATTCGTTTGAATTGTTGTTTGGCACTAGGGTCTTATTAGTTTATCTGATTATTTTGTGAATTAAGTTAGGTTACAGTAGTTCTATTTTGCTAAGTTTAGTTTTCATCTTAATTAGTTTTGGCGTTAGAAGTTGTTTCGATATAAGTTTTGTATCAGCTGGTGTTAGTATTACATGATAGGATAGTATATTAATTTTCAGGTAGCCTGTTTTGACAACATGTGTTGTGGTGTGACTTAGTCAATACATAGGGTATTAGCTAGTATATGCATGTTTCAGCTTTGTAACTAGTCTGTTAGGTTTAATTCTTCATAGTGTTCGCCCTTTGCGATTTTGATTTTTCTAGATAGGCTTAGTGTGTATTCCTAGTTGATTTGTGATGCTTATATCTAGAGCTCCCAGAGTGAATTTTGGAATCCGTAAGTTCCACTGAATTCCTGACTCTGCCAGGAATACAACATAGCAAAAATCGCTCCAATCGGACTTCATTTGAGTCATCTACAAATAATTTTCTGATTGCTTATCAAAAATTAGGGTTTCACGTAGCATGAGGGCAAAATAGTCATTTGCGATTTTGCGTAGTTTTTCTAATACTAATTTTAGTGTTTTATTAGGTTTCTAACATTAGTCCAAAGTTAATTGTAGTGTTAGGATAATTAACTTAGGAGATTAGCTCTGGTAATTTCTCATTTTACGTAGAATTAGGTTAGCGATTAATTTTAGAATTAATTTAGGAATAGTTATTTTGGTTTCTTTAAAGAGTTTTACTAACTTCGTTTCTGTGTTGTGCAGGTGCTATTAAGTTGCAGTAAGAGCATCTCGTCTCAATGATAGATTGTCGCATCAAGTGATTTGATGAAAATGCCCTTTGATCATGCATATATTTTAGGGATATTTCATATAAAAATATGCATGATTTCATGAGAAAATGATTTAAAAACCCAATTTTATGCTAGTTCAGAGTAAATGGGCTAAAATGATTTAAAAATAGAAAATGCATGAAAATAGCTTTATTTTACATTTTAATGCATATTTTAGTTTTTGACATAATTGTAGTAGTTTAGTTTTTGAAAATAGAGTTAAAATAGACTTAGTTTTATAATTTCTAAAACATACTCATTTTGAGTTGTTTTGCAAATACTTTTTAAAGAGAGGTTTTGAAATGGGATTTTAGAAATAAGATGGACTTATAGACAAAACTTCAAATTTATAAATAGGCTATGTAAGGGGAAGAGAAGCTTGCCTTCTCTTTCTTGCCCAAGCCTTCTTTTCTTCCCCTTCCTCTCCACCTCTTCTTGCTTTTTCTTCTCCTTCTCCATATTTTCCCCTCTTTTTCTCATCCTTTTTCTGGTGCAAATATAAATATGCACAGTTCTATTTTTGAAAAACTAAGCAAATGAACAAAAGCGCAAAAATGAGCTCAAAAAGTAAAAAAGAGCATGCGTTAGGTTGTTTGGACAATTTCACAATCCTTAGTAGATGGGACTTAGATGTAAGTTGAAACTTTTGAATTCCATTTCGAAAAGGATAGTGGAAAACTTCGTGATCCTCAGTAGCTGAGAACAGATACAAGTTGAAGTGTTTGACTCTCATGTCGAAAAGGTAAATGAAGGAAGTCACTTTTATGTCTTAGTTGATATCTTTTGGTATGCATTGAAAAAGTACATAAGATATTGACATTGCACAAGGCCTAAAAGCAGACCACATGCAAGCTATAAAAGAAGAATGAATGCGCAAAAAGAAAAAGTGTGAAAAAAAAGGAGCTTAAAAAGAAAAAGTTCAGTGCTTAGAAGTGTGATTAAGAAAATCTGTGCAGAAAACATATGGGTGAGAATAAATAAATAATAACTTGTTTTTATTGGATTTTCTAAGAATAAAACATAAATAATTGTGATATTTAGAAAATTAAAAGAAATTCTTTTTCTGTGGTGGTATATAAAAGACTCTAATTGTGTTTGATTTTTTTTGTAACAGGAAATATTTGTGAAAACAAATTCTTTAATTACCTACTACTTATGAGGATGTGTAATATTATGCATACATGACAGAAATGTTTGTGGGTAGCATCACTACAAACCCTCACGAGACCTTACTCATCCACTGGGGTAACCCAGGGGTTGAAAGGGCTTGTTGCATGTGTTAAATGCAACCGTGATTCCTACGAAAGTGAGTTACTGATAGTTTGATTTCTTGCATTTTTCTAGTTTGCTCGAGGACTAGCAAAACATAAGCATGGGGGTATTTGATCATGCATATATTTTAGGGATATTTCATATAAAAATATGCATGATTTCATGAGAAAATAATTTAAAAACCCAATTTTATGCTAGTTCTGAGTAAATGAGCTAAAATTATTTAAAAATATAAAATGCATGAAAAATAGCTTTATTTTACATTTTAATGCATATTTTAGTTTTTGACATAATTGTAGTAGTTTAGTTTTTGAAAATAGAGTTAAAATAGACTTAGTTTTATAATTTCTAAAACATAGTTATTTTGAGTTGTTTTGCAAATACTTTTTAAAGAGAGGTTTTGAAATGGGATTTTAGAAATAAGATGGACTTATGAACAAAACTTCAAATTTATAAATAGGCTATGTAGGGGGAAGAGAAGCTTGTCTTCTCTTTCTTGCCCAAGCCTTCTCTTCTTCCCCTTCCTCTCCACCTCTTCTTGCCTTTTCTTCTCCTTCTCCCTATTTTCCCCTCTTTTTCTCATCCTCTTTCCGGTGGAGAATTCTGACAATGGTTGAAGCAAGAGAGAGGATTCCAACCTCTCTTCTAACCCCTCTGATTTCACGGTAAGTTCTTCTTCTTTTCGTTCTCTTCTTCTTCTTCTTTTTTTCTCTCTGAATTTTCATTTGAACTCACATTTTAGAATTCATATTTCATGTTTTGATTTACTGTATGTAGATTCAGAAATTTCCAGATTGCATTGTTTAATCTTTTTCTGCATTTTGATTTTTACTGGATGTTTTATTGCATTTGATTCGAATTTTTCTTGATTGCGATTTACTATTTTTTGTGATTTTGATTGACAATTTTTCTTCTTTCTGATGATCAATAGCAATTTGGAAAAGCAAAATCGATCATCTCATCGATTACATCCAATTGATTCTTGTTTTGAATTGCTTGAACTTCATTTGAGTATCTGTTTGATGATCAACGGAACTCCAGCAACCGCACAGAAAACTGAATCTTCGTCAAAATTCATCTGATCGATATTGTTGTTTGAGATCCAGTTTGTAATTGAATTCTGGTATTGAGCAAAGGTTTGGATCCATTCCAACCAACGGAAATCGTAAGGATTTGTATCTGGCCAGAAAATTTTGTCATATTTGGCCAGAATCCCTTGCGTAAGCTGATTTGCCGTGAATTCTTTGTCACGGATTTCTGTAAAGCTTTGTTAAAATTTTCTTTTGACCAACGTTAATGATGTTTCAAATCATCTGTTGTGTAGATTCTGGTGAATGTAATCGAATTTCTAGCGAAATATCATTTTCAGGCGAATTTTAGTTCTGCTCTAGGTCACTGATTATTGTTATTGGTGAAATCTTGATCTGGCATCTAGCTACCGGAATTCCTTGCATAAGCTGTAGAATCGTGAGTTTCTGTCACAATTCATTATGGAACCAATAGTCATCAGGAATCTCTGATTGAGATCCACCATGAAGCTGCCGGAAATCCCTGTTTAAACTATGTAAACCGTGAAAATTGGAAATCTTGCAATCTGGCTGTGACTTTTACTGTTTTTTTTCAGGCGAACTTCACTATTTCCGGTGACCGTGTGCCTTTGCTGAACTTCACTGTTCATTGTGTACTGTTTACTGAAATTCAATCGTCCAGACACGATTTACTGTTTGATCTCCGGCAATAGTGTGTTAATTTTCAGTAAAATTGATCAATGATTTTCACTGGAATTTTTTTGCTGAAATTCACTGCATTTCTTTGTTAAACTTCACTGCTGGAATTATGTTGATCTTTGTTGTTGCGGTTATTAAGATCAATTGAAGATTTATTTTGAAAACCAATTGAATCAGATTTTAAGAGTGCTGTACTAACTGTTTGATGCAATGCTATTGACCGTTAGTTAAGTGAATAATGCTAGTGTTACTTTATTAAACTGTTAGTTGTTTAGTTAATTGCATTGTTAGATATTAGATGAGTGATAGATAATTGTTAGCTTAGTTGTAACTTCATTCAGTTAGTTAAGTAATCACATTTAATTAGTAATTGATCATTAGAGCTACTTAGTTAAGAAAATGTTGTTAGTTAGATTTTGATTTTAAATTTAGTTCTTAAAATTGCTTAGTGAATTGCTATTAGGTTTATATAGTTCATAGTATTTTAGCATTTAATTAATATACTTTGCTTAGTGTAGTCTCGATTAGTATCTTGTACTGCTCATGTTTGTTTGACCTGTGCAGGATCGCACAGGAGTGGAGCTCTGTAAACACCCCAAATTTTCACTCACGTCCCCGACATCTCCCTCAATCGGCACATTTCAGTTCTCCGGAATCAATGAAGGGCAAAATGGTCATTTTCTGAGATTGAACCTTACAGAAAGTCTAAAATTTCATTCTTGAGCCTCAAAATTTCTATATTTAGGTTCAGAGACATTTTCAAACTGCAAATTTTCAAAATCCTAGTCCTAACAAGAAGTTAGAATTTCCCATTCTAGATTCAGAATGACATTTCATAGAACATGTTTTTGCATAGCATTGCATGAACACTTTGCATCATTTCACTACACAGCATGTCATTTTGAGATCCAGAACTCCTGATTTTCAAAATTGTCAATCCAGATTTTTAAACTTTTCAAAATTGATTTTCAAAACCCTGGGTATTCAAAATTACCATTTTTTCCCATTTTACCCCCAAGACTTTTTAATTACAAAAGTTTTTCTCAGGAAAATAATATGGATATTTGGATATTGATTTTAAAGATTTTATCTCAAAACTTTTTGCAAAAAGATTTTAAATCTCTTTACAAAATTACTCTATTTTCTTTATCCATATTTTGCCCTGAAAAACCATTTTTTTCCAAATTCTTGAAAACAAACAAAATTTTATCTCGTATTATAAAATTTCCAAAAAAAAAAGAAGAAGTTATTTCTTATGTTTTTATTTTTACAATGGAGCGGGACCCGTCGTTGAACTAGCATCATACTCAGATTCCCAGGTAAGTTTCTTATTTTCAAGCGGGACCCACCCGAAGATCGCACCAATTTGAAAATTCTTCTTTTTAATTTCTTAATGTTATTTGTTTATTTACTTTTTTTAGTTAGTGGGCCAACACACATGTGGCACCCCAATTGAAAATAAAAGATTTGCCAAAACAAAATAAAACTTTATTTTCAAAAGGATTTTAAAAGTGGGTTGAGGTGGCATTTCCATAAAAGCCTCCCATTTATTTTATGTCAATATTCGTTTTTTTCTTTTTTTTTTTAAAAAAAAGCAACCTTAAATGGCACAACCGAACTTCCCTAAAAAAAAAAATACAATAAATAAATTTCATTTTACCTAAAACTTAGGTAAATGAAATGAAAATTTTGAAAAACATAGGATGCGCCCCTCTTGAAAACAGCTGTTTCAAATTTCAAAAGATGTAACAGAACCTCATGAAAGGGGGTTGCATTTTTTTTTGAAAAGGGACTCAAAATTCTTTAAAAAGAAAAGGCTATTGATTCACGAAGGGGGGGGGGGGAGCCGATAGATTGTTTTTTTGGGGTTTGTAGGTATTTCCTTCTCAACGTGGAGCTCTCTTCCACCTCCAGCAGCTGCTTCTCATCTTCCTTCAGCCCAGCCAACTCTGTCCCTCTCTTTCTTCAACTCAGCTGCAAAGGATCCAACAGGGATCTTTCCTCTCAAGCGTGAGGTTCCCTTCCACGCAGGACACGAGAGACCCAACCAGCGTTTTTCCTCTCACCTTCAGCCCAGCAGCAAGTCACACGGTGCAGGGAATCTACTCAAAATCCTATTTGTCGATTGTTAGCTAGAGTAAACATCTCGATCCAGCATTGAAAGGGATACCCCCCTAGCAATCGGCTAACGGTGGGTTATTGCTCTAATTTCCATTGTTTAGCTTCTACAATGGGCTGCTCTGTCTTTTGTTTTGCACTTATCTAATTTCCATTGTTTTGCACTTCTAATCTCTTGTTTTGCACCTATAGTGGGCTGCTCTGTCTTGTGTTTTGCACATATCTAATTTCCATTGTTTTGCAGTTCTACAGTGGGCTACAATGGGCTAACGGTGGGTTGTTTTCCACAAGAGATTTCTCTAATCTCTCATTTTGGCACCTACAGTGGGCTGCTCTGTCTAATGCATCCCAGCTCCTCTGTCGAAGTTTACCCTCTGCATGTTTTCTTTCCATCATGTCTTAGTTGTTGACAGATTTACACTTTTTTTTTTATGTTGAAGGCTCTGTAGCATATGTCATTCTGTATACATACAGTTCACATATTTTTTTCTATCATACTCTCTATACTTGCTTGCCAAATCTGTGTAAGTTATTGTTCTGCAAATTTCCTGCGTACATTCTGCAAATGTTCCACCTGCATATCAGCATCTTAGTGTCGCTATCCATCTCTTGCTTTCATTTAGCATGACTCTGTGGTTGTATGCTGACCCTTAGCAAAGAAATCAGTTTTCTGTAGTAGCAACCATTTTGCAGAACATGAAGGAAGAGTGATCAATTTACAGGTAGTAGCAATTTCTTTGGGCTATACCCATTAGCCACTTGAATACTCATTACCTTATTATATACCATTATATTTTGTGAATCAGTTTAAAACCCCAGCATTATAGAAATATGCTCTTTCCCATCATTGAACATGCATTGTATTTCATATGCATCAACCTTGGCATCATCCATTCTAATATGTATTCTGCCTTTGTTTAATAGTGGCAATCTTTGCATTCATAATATGTCTTTTACTTGTGTTATTTGTACATTTTCATCTCCTGTTAAGTCTTCACATCCACCAGTCGCACCTATACTCATTAACATAACAAATTTCTGTATGCTCTCACCTTCACCATTTACTTTTGCACCTGCATTTGCACAGCAGCACCTGCTGTGTCAACACCATTTTCCACTTATCTTATGTTGTACTGTCATCGTTAGTTTCTCTCCACATCATCAGCTGTTTCTCCATGAATATCAAATGTTTCTGCCAAATTTATAAGCGTAAGAGGATAGGCTTTCTACTGATGTGATGACCCTCTTGATAAAACCGTAGGATGTGAGGAGCCACTCTTTTCTGCAGGCACCCAGTCTTGATAATCGGCTATATTCATGGATGGATATATCCATATCCATTCATAATCTCTAGACCATCTTTGGCATGCTTTGTTATTGGTATACAGGGAAGCTTCATACCAAATTTTACTGCAAAATATGTTATAATTTGGGAATTACGGATTTGTAAAATCATGTACAGAAACTGTATATATCCTGTATTTTTCTGATTTAGGCCTTTACCCATTATATATGGAATTTCAATATGTTTTCTCATTATATGTACATAGACCTATGTATATGTATATATATATCTATGTACACACATATATATATATATGTATAAATAATGTATATATGTCTATATCTATATATATACTTATATATATATATGTAGATCCCTTCATGTACACTTGTTTCCATATATGAGCATTTATGTAGCTATTTTCTCATGTAAATACACTTCCATTGTTACATGTCACTTAGCACAAATTTTAGCATTTAGATATATATATATATATCTTCGTTATACATGTTCTATATATACCCATTTCCTTGTGTATCTTGTATATCCATTCCTTGTACTAATTTTTATTTTGCAGGAAAATCTGGAGGATGCTGATTCTTTCACACTCTGTATTTTTTTTTATTTCATTTATTTTGATCTTTGTCAGCGATGTAACAATCAAATGTAAACTTTGGAATAATATTTACTTTTTCTGCTTAGATTAGGATGCATCTCATGTAGTTTGATTCCTACAATATCCTGATTCTATGATTCATATATCTCAATTTTCAAAATTCACTGTGGATGAACACGAATGGCACGTGCACCAACTCTTAGAGAGTTGATGAACTCGGTGGAGTCCATATTTACGGCCCTAGTTGGAATATGGACGAGACTCAGATCCATCATCTTTCTACCAGTCACATTGAGCTACACTCTTAGGCTATCTTAAAAATGCACATCATATTTTCAATTTTGCAAAATATTGTGAATTAACTCAAATAAACTCTAAACATATTCATGGCCACAGTCAGAATATGTGAAGGATTTACTTTGGCTTAATACACATTTTTCTAATAAATTTCTCAGAAAATCTTTTCAAAGTGCATTCATTCATTCAAATCATCTGCATCATGGCATCATCTACTTTTCTCATGATTTTCTCAAGAAAATTTCATTCTCTAAAAAATCGATTCCTCAAGAAACTATGAAGATTCTCGAAGATTGGATTTCCCAAGTCAAAATTTTCCCGTGATTTTCCCTGATAATGTTATTTTCTTAAGATTCGTTTTCAAAAGGAATTTCTCATCTTTCTCAAGAATCAAAGTTGATTTTCAGAGATTTCAAAGACAAGATTCTCAGGATTTCAATTTCCTAAGTTTTGATTTTCTATCTCCAAAGAACTTTCCTATAAATTTTCCATCATTTTCCTAAGAAAATTCTCAAAATCAGAATTGTCCTGATAAATATTTTCTTTTTTAAATATTCATCTTTTATCAAGAACCTTCTCCATTTTCCCAGGATTTTCACCCATTCATGATTTTCTCACATCTTCATAAACTTTCTGTTGATTTCCAAATACTGTCATCTGAGTTTCCTGAGAGATTGATTTCCATCTTTTTCCTGAGAAATGCTTTTCAACTCCAAATGTTTTCTAAGCATACATCATATTTTTCCAACTTGCATTTTACAAAATCTCATAGCACATGCCTGAATTTTCTATGCATTTAGGATAGAACACAATTTCGATGATTTCACTAAGTCAAGCACATTTTTGGTCCTTGGATCGATTACCTCTGTTAAAGGTGGCACGAATGGTCGAACCTCGTACCGAAAGGTCGAGCCCCATCCCATGGTTTTTCTCGCTATTTTCAAAATGGAGGCGAGTATTTCAAAACAATTTCCAAAATCCGGTCAAGTTTGAATCGTGAAAGCATTTTCCTCTCTCTTCCGCAAGGAAAGGAAGACGGGAAAAATTTTGCGACGATAACAGGTTTGGCGACTGTGATGGGACTTGTCCTTGTCTGACCAAAAAAGTACTTGACTTAGTTCAATTATTGAAATTGTGTTCACAAAATGTCAGCTCTTTACTTTTGATATCATGCGAAACTAGGAGCCTAGATTCTGACCTAGCTGACATTGACTGCATATAGCTTAGGCATGGTTTGGTAGGACCAGATTGAGGAGATATTTTCATGCTCACATAGACTTAGGTCTAAACACAACTCTCCTCAATTTAGGATCTGAATGCAAACAATGTATGCTTCTTCAAAGATTTTCAAAAATCTATCTCTCTAGGACTTAGAGCCCTCTATTTCTTGCATGTGATTATTTTTTTCAAAACCTCCATTACCTATCATTACCCGATCTTCACGTTGCTGGGCTCTCTTCTAGAACCCTAGTTCGGGATAGAGCCTCACAACTGGGCCACTTATTTGGGTTAACACCCCCTTACCATGTACCGCGGGCCACAATCTGAAGTATATCAGTAGGCGCTCAAGGATGTTGGAAAACCTTACCTTAGAACCGGAGTTGAGATTATATGCCACGTACCTCGGATTTCAATTCGGGTATATCGACATAACTGGATTGGACAAAGATGATCTGAACCTAGAGCTAGGATTAGGGTCCTACAGCTTGTTTTCAAAATGATGCATCTAGAGTCAGCCTTTTAGGGAGTGTTGAATGTGCATGAATGATTGTGCAGGATGTGATTGTATGTTACCTTTATTCCTCTCATATTTTTCCCAAAAATATTTTCAAATACCCATATTTCTCATATTTTCCTTTTATTTTCTCAAACTCTAGATGATTTTCCCAAATATCTAATTTCTTTCAAAACTCCAGGTGATTTTCCATTCTACCTTTCTACTGGATCTCGAATTTTCAGCTGCATTTTTATCCTGCCTGCAATTTTCAAAAATCATATGTTTTCTCTCATTGGATTTTCAATCCTGTTGTCTATTTGCAAAATTCTTCATCTTATTTTCTTTGTGCATACCTTGATTATTGTGGTGGAAATTGTTTACCCACTTGCCTTCTCCTTATTCTAAATCCGTTTGCGGATCGTTTTTCCAAGAGATATCTCTTTCCTTCAAAAATAGTGTTTTCCTCGTGGTTGACGACCTCGCCTAGGTAACAAGGCACATTTTCTGTTGTTTATTTCTCTTGTACAGAATGACAATACAATTGTCGTGATTTCAACGACAACTCCATCCCTAGTAATGGGATATTCTTCCAATTGTCTACCATATCATCAATTATCCTTATTTTATTCAAAAATTTTCTCCCTAGTTACACTGGGGCATTTTTTTCAAAAATTTATCTCAAAACATTCTGTATGCAGGCAGGATAAACCAATCTCTCATTTTGCATGTACATGCACCAACTTGCATTAATTTTGCATTCATTTGCATCAATTTGCATTCAATCATATTCATTTGCATTAAATTTACATCAAAATTTCCCTTCAGGTTAAGGGATAAACCTGAGTTTTCCCCTTCAGGTTAAGGGATAAACCTGAATCATTTTCCATAATTCTTCAATTTCGACCCTCGGGTCATTCAATTCTTCAATTTCGACCTCCGGGTCATCCAATTTTCAAATTACTGAAAATTCCAATTTAGACCATCAGGTCATCCAATTTCCATTTCCCCATTCAGGATAAGGGAATAATCCTGAAACCATTCATAGAAGCGATCCAACTCTCTATAATGGTCCCCGTTCTTCATTGAACTGATAGTGTTCCAAGTGAACTGATAGTCATTCTTCATCGAACTGATAGTGTTCCAAGTGAACTGATAATGTTTCAAGTGAACTGATAGTGTTCCAAGTGAACTGATAGTCATTCTTCATCGAACTGATAGTGTTCTAAGTGAACTAATAGTGTTCCAAGTGAACTGATAGTCGTTCTTCATCGAACTGATAGTCTTCCAAGCGAACTGATAATTGTTCTTTATCGAACTGATAGTGTTCCAAGTGAACTGATAGTCGTTCTTTATCGAACTGATAGTGTTCCAAGTGAACTGATAGTGTTCCAAGTGAACTGATAGTCATTCTTCATCGAACTGATAGTGTTCTAAGTGAACTGATAATTGTTCTTTATCGAACTGATAGTGTTCCAAGTGAACTAATAGTCGTTCTTCATCGAACTGATAGTGTTCCAAGCGAACTGATAATTGTTCTTCATCAAACAGATAGTGTTCCAAGTGAACTGATAATTGTTCTTCATTGAACTGATAGTGTTCCCAGCGAACTGATAGTCGTTCTTCATTGAACTAATATTGTTCCCAAGGAACTGATAGTCATTTTTCATTGAACTGGTATTGTTTCCAGCGAACCGATGGTCATTCTTAATTGAATTGATATTGTTCCCAGTGAACTTATGGTCGTTCTTAATTAAACTGATATTGTTCCTAGTGAACCGATGGTCATTCTTTATTCAACTGATATTATTCCCAACGATGGTCATTTTTAATTGAACTGATATTGTTCTCAGCTTACCGATGGTCGTTCTTAATTGAACTGATATTGTTCCCAAGGAACTGATAGTCATTCTTCATTGAACTGGTATTGTTCTCAGCGAACCGATGGTCATTCTTAATTGAATTGATATTGTTCCCAGTGAACCGATGGTCGTTCTTAATTGAACTGATATTGTTCCTAGTGAACCGATGGTCGTTCTTCATTGAACTGATATTATTCCCAGCGATGGTCGTTCTTAATTGAACTGATATTGTTCCCAGCGAACCGATGGTCGTTCTTAATTGAACTGATATTGTTCCCAAGGAACTGATAGTCATTCTTCATTGAACTGGTATTGTTCCCAGCGAACCGAGGATCGTCCTTAATTGAACTGATATTATTCCCACCGATGGTCGTTCTTAATTGAACTAATATTATTCTCAAAGATGGTCGTTCTTAATTGAACTGATATTGTTCCTAGTGAACTGATAGTCTACTCCTTTGGGGATAGAAGATGAGAATTTTTCATCACGGATGTGTTGAGCCGGACCTCAAATGCCCTCTTTCACCAAGGATTTCCAAAAAAATTTGTCAATTTGTCAATCAATTACCTGTTGATTTTAGAATTTTATTGCATAAATTTTTACCTCAGTTTACCTTCAGCATTACTTTCAAAAGAGTTAAGCTTTTGCGAAAAGAGATTCAAAATTCAAATTCTTTCCATTGGCCAACCAAAAGGAGGAAGGATAAATCCTCGATATGGCCAGCAATGAAAATTCAATGTTATTGCAAAGTCAAAGATGAATGATATTGATCGCAGTCGATGGCACATCTCTAAAGACTATTCTTGTAAAGATGAGGCAATGAAAATATCCTGAGCATTAGAAAATGAGAGAATTCACCCAAGCCCTGTTTTCCTCAAAATCACCTAAGCTATAATTAAATATCCGCAAAAGGGATCTCTCACTTGTCGTCAAGATGAAGGCGAATTATGCAAGTAGACCTTCGGGGCCAAAGAAGATTTGAAACATCTCCAAGATGACGGAGTTTGTGACGGATCCTTTCAGGGAAAGTCCAAAGCACAGTCGAGATGAAGGCAGATGCGATGAGCCTCCCAACAATCCCCAAAAGATATTTAATTTCAGCTATCATCCAAAGATATCTAACCCATGAGCCAACATCGTCGAATAAGGATCGAAACATCTCCAAGTTGAAAGAGTTTGTGACGTACCCTTCCAAAAGAGAGAAAGAGAGGAAACAGAAAGAGAGAAAAGTCCGGACATCTCCAAAATAAAGGATGATGTAATAAACTCTCCTGAATCCCAAAAGAGCCAAAAGAGTGCAGAAAGATTATCATGAGAGAAGTTCCCAGGATGTCAAACTGCCAAATCTATCAAGAATCTTCTTAAATTTGTGAAATTTTATTATCAATATTCTTTCATCAATTGCTTTCATAATATCAAATTCTCTTTCCTGTTCATATCAAGGAAAATGATAGCTTTCTTGAAGAAGGTCAATCGCAAGCAATTTGGATTCAAAATCTTGATTATATGAAGTCAATCCTGTTTGGAGGTAATACTTCAGGTAGAAAAGAAGGAATATTTTCACAACAATGAGCATCATTTTCAATTACTTTGAATCAACAAAATTTTCAACATCTTGACAATATTTTCTAGCTATCCTGACGTTAAGTGAGAGCTTGATGTCCATATTGATGCATCTTGACCCCTTCGAGAGATTTTCCTTTGTCGTCTTTCACATTGTTGAAAGATTTGTTACGACAATGAAGTCATACATGATACTTCAAGTACAAGGTTTTGATGATGAGCAAGTGGAATCAACTGCATTTCAGCTAAGGCTATGAAGAAATTGAAGAATTCAGTGAAGAATCCTTGAAGACTAGTGTGCAAATGTTTAATTCATTAAAAGTCTTAGATTCTTGTAAGAGCCTTACTTAGAGTGCATATTTAGGTTGCATTTCACCTTAAAAGTCTTTAAAAAAACTTTTCAAAAAGAAACTCTTTTGAAAATCTTTTTAGAAAACTCTTTTCTTAAATTTTCATGTTTATTAGTCGACCAATAGACTTATCAGTCGACTAATCCTTTCGCGCCATATTTTTTAAAAAGTCATTCTTGTCAAATTAGTCGACCGAAGGTTTTATCAGTCGACTGGACAGAATGTCTGTTTTTTGGAAAATTAGCAGCAGTCGACTAATGGTTTTATCAGTCGACTGAACAGAACATGTGTTTTCTGAAAATTTAGCAGCAGTCGACTAATGCTTTTTATCAGTCGACCGAACAGAATGTTTGTTTTTCAGAAATTTTTAGCAGCAGTCGACTAAAAGGTTTTTCAGTCTACTGATGATATTATCAGTCGACTAACTTTTTTTAAGTCGACTAAGTTTCAAAAGTTTAGATTTTCAAACGGCTCGATTAACAGATCAGTCGACCGACGATAACTGTCAGTCTACTAATAACTAACTATTAGTCGACTAACTGATGTTTCAATCGACTAATTTTGCCGTTTTCCTGAAACTTCAAAAAGGCGTGTCTTTTCATTTTTCAAACGTTTTGATCGTTCAAAATGGACAGTTTTGACACCCTTTCATACTCTCAACGTATGGAATATTTTAACTATAAATATGAGTGCATTCTACACTCAAAATTCAATAGAATTATATTGAATTACTTCTTGCTTTTCACTCCTATTCATTCAAGTATTTGTTTTCTCACTCACGTGATATTTTCACTTCAGTTTTTCACTCAAATCACTTTGAGAGATAGTGAATTCGTGAGTAGAGTGTTTCAACAACCTCAAAAGCCAATTGCATCTCATTTACATTCAAAAGGAAGGCTCATAGGTTGTATTGTAAGTTGTTATTTCTTTTGTGTAAAAAGAAGGACTCCTTGGTGTAAAGGAGTTGTTTGCTTTCAGTAGGATTGTTACTAAAAGTGGGACCGGTTATGGTCTGTGTGATCTTGTAGTTTACAAGGTTGATTGTGGAAAATCTCAAGCGGGTTTTGCTTGGGGACTGGATGTAGGTCGGGTTTGACCGAACCAGGATAAAATCTTGTGTTCTTTGTGTGTTTGCTTTGAGATTTGCAAAATCATTCAATATTCCGCAGAAAGTTTTAAAAGCACTATTCACCCCCCCTCTAGTGCTCGTTGCCTCGATCCTAGTGCACTTTCATTTGGTATCAGAGCACAGATTTGCTATTACTTTGATTTGACCATCATCTAGCATGGCAACTACAACATCTCAGCACAAAGAAGGAAGCTCCTCTGTTCATCCTCCTCTCTTCGATGGAACAAACTATGGATACTGGAAAGTAAGAATGACAATATTCCTGCAATCCATGGATCTCGATATCTGAAGAGTTGTTTTAGAAAAGTACCAAACTCCATCAACTGATTTCAGTCAATGGACCGATGATGAAAAGAAGACTGCTTCACTTAATGCCAAGGCAATGAATGCCTTATATTGTGGCGTTGACAAGGTAGAGTTCAATCGCATCTCTCAATGCTCTACAGCTAATGAAATCTGGCATACTCTTCTCGTAACACACGAAGGTACGTCAAAGGTAAAGGAATCTAAAATTGCTTCTTTAGTTCATAAATTTGAATTGTTCAAAATGAAGCAAAATGAATCTATATCGGACATGGTAACTAGAATGACCGATATAACTAACACTTTGAAATCCCTTGGAAAAGAATATTCACAAGTGGATTTAGTCAGAAAAATTCTAAGGTGTTTAACTCCTGAATGAAAGAGAAAAACCACTGCTATTGAAGAAGCAAATGATCTCAATACTCTCACTCTTGAAGACTTAGTTGGTAACCTAATGGCATATGAGGTCCAACTTCAAGACAGACAAGAAGAAGAGCCTAAAAAGAAATCTCTTGCTTTTAAGGCTACTTCTGACTCAGAAGATTCTGAAGAAGATGAAGATGAAGATATTGCCCTCATCACAAGGCAATTCATAAGATTCATCAAAAATGGAAGATTTCAAAGAAAGGCAAAGAAAGCAGATTCTTCCATTCCCAATGAAGTAAAGTGCTTTAACTGCAAAAAGGCAGGACATATCAAGAAAGATTGTCATCTTCTCAAATTCAAGCCCAAGGACCAATTCAAGAAGAAAAAGGCATTTTAAGCATGTTGGGATGATAGTGACTCCTCTTCCGATGAAGAATCAAATGAAGAAGTCGTCAACATGTGTTTTGTAGCACAAGAAGATTCGGTAAGTCAATTTGACTATGATGAGTTATTTGAAGCATTTAATGATTTATATGCTAAATTTAAGAGTCTTAGTTCTAAAAATAAAGAGTTAAAAACTGAAAATTTAACTCTTGACTCTCAAAATAAAGTGTTACTTCAAGAAATAGAAGATCTCAAGAAGGAAAATTCTTGCCAAGCACTTGAGATAAAAGAAATTGGAGTTAGAACCAATCTCTTACAAAATGAAATATTTAGTCTTAAAGAAAAGTCAAATGATCTTCTTTCAATAGTGACCAAATTCACGAATGGTCAAGAGAATCTAGAAAAACTTCTTGGTTCTCAAAGATGCTCGGTTAATAAAACCGGATTGGGATATAGCTTCTTTGATACTCAAAATAGACCAAACTATGTGGTGAAAAATCAAAGACATTATTCTCAACCTTTTGTTCATAAAACTAAACTTTCTAGTTCTAATAGAAATGCATCTAGAAATGATTATTCTAGACATGTTTATTCTAAATCCTTTTATAGAAAGAATATTTATTATCAAAGGAAACCAAAATCCAAATGGATATGGGTTCCTAAGACTAACTCTCATGGACCCGAAAATAGAAAGGGGTCAAATGCTCTGTTTTCTGATTCTGTTATAGGTACACAACATAAGGAGCAAATGGATATTGGACAGTGGCTGTTCCAAACATATGACTGAAAGGCCGGAGTTATTTTCCACCCTCCAAAATAAGGATGGAGGA
Source organism: Nuphar pumila (assembly GCF_984573655.1). NCBI lineage: Eukaryota > Viridiplantae > Streptophyta > Magnoliopsida > Nymphaeales > Nymphaeaceae > Nuphar > Nuphar pumila. The sequence continues at coordinate 85,686,926 of NC_143251.1, read as the reverse complement.
ACCGTCACCTTTGGTGACAATAACAAGGGAAAAGTGATAGGTATTGGTAATATTGGTAATCCAAAATTTCCCTTGATAGAAAATGTTCTTTTAGTAGATGGTTTAATGCATAATTTAATATCTATTAGTCAATTATGTGATAAAGGTTTTCATGTTTCTTTTGAAAATGATTTATGCTTAATTTCTGATTTTCAATCTAAAAAGATCATTTTTAAAGGTAAAAGAAGAAACAATGTGTATGAACTATATCTAGATGAATTACCCTCTTTTAATGAAAAATGTCTTATTGTTTTAAATGAAATTCAATGGTTATGGCACAAGAGACTTGGACATGTTAATTTTAAAATTATTTCAAAATTATCCAAGAATGATCTTGTAAGAGCCCTACCTAGAATACCATATAAAAAGGATCACTTATGTGATGCTTGTCAAAGGGGTAAACAAATCAAGAGTTCTTTTAAAACTAAAGATATAGTTTCAACAAAACGTCCTCTTGAACTTTTACATTTAGATCTATTTGGACCATCTAGAATTCAAAGTTTGAATGGTAGCAAGTATGCTTTTGTTATAGTAGATGATTATTCTCGGTTTACATGGGTGATTTTTCTAAAAAGCAAAAATGATGCTTTTTCAGAATTTTCTAAACTTTGTAGAAGAATTACAAATGAAAAATCTACATCTATTATTAAAATTCGTAGTGATCATGGTGGTGAATTTGAAAATGAATCTTTTCTAAAGTTTTGTGATTTACATGGTATATCTCACAACTTTGCTTTTCCTAGAGCGGCTCCACAAAATGGAGTTGTTGAAAGAAAGAATAGAACCTTGCAAGAATGTGCTAGAACCATGCTTCAAGATAAAAATTTACCAAAATATTTTTGGGCTGAAGCAATTAATACAGCATGTTATGTCTTAAATCGTGTTCTTATTCCACCAATTTTACATAAAACATGTTTTAAATTGTATTATGATCGTATACCAAAGATCTCATATTTCAAAAATTTTGGTAGTAAATGTTTCTTGTTAAATACCAAAGATAATCTTGATAAGTTTGATTCAAAATCAGATGAATTAATATTTCTTGGATATTCTTCTAGAAGTAAAGCATATCGTGAGCAGGTTATTCCTCTAAGCGAAGAAGAAGAAGCAATACTTCAAGAAGAACCCTTGATAGAGAGTACTTCTCAAGAAAATATTCCTCTTCAACCGGTTTGGAAAGAAGTTCCTAATCATCCACATGAACAAGTTATTGGTGAAATAAAGAGTGGTGTCCAAACTAGAAGGCAGTTAGAAAAATATATTGCAAATGTTGCTTTAATATCTAAATTTGAACCAAAGAATATCAATGAGGCATGTGATGATGAATTTTGACTTTTAGCCATGTCTGAAGAACTTAACCAATTTACTAGGAATGATGTTTGGGATCTAGTTGATAGACCAAAGGTGCATCCAGTAATTGGAACAAGATGGGTCTTCCGAAATAAGCTGGATGAAAATGGTGAAGTCATTCGTAACAAAGCAAGGCTAGTGGCACAAGGCTATAATCAAGAAGAAGGCATAGATTTTGATGAAACCTATGCACCAGTGGCTCGATTAGAGTCAATTCGTATGATGCTTGCTTTTGCTAGTTACATGAACTTCAAGTTATATCAAATTGATGTTAAGAGTGCATTCTTAAATGGACACATCAATGAAGAAGTTTATGTAGAGCAACCTCCAGGCTTTGAAAATGAGAAATATCCAGAAAAGGTCTACAAATTGAAAAGAGCTCTGTATGGACTCAAACAAGCACCAAGAGCGTGGTATGAAAGACTACGAAATTTTCTAGAACAATCTGGTTTTTCCATTGGTCGGGTAGACTCCACTTTATTTATTAAACATTTTAATTCAGATATTCTTATTGTGCAAATTTATGTTGATGACATAATATTTGGTTCTACTAATGATTCTCTTTGTAAAGAATTTGCTAAGGCTATGCAGGAAGAGTTTGAAATGAGCTTGATGGGCGAATTAAACTACTTCCTTGGACTTCAAATAAAGCAAACTGAAGAAGGAATTTTCATCAATCAGGGTAAGTATACAAAAGAACTTCTCAAGAGATTTGGGATGGACTCATCGAAATCAAGAAGGAATCCTATGAGTACAACTACTTCTCTTGATAAAGATGAAAATGGTAAAAGTGTAGATACTAAGCTCTACAGAGGTATGATCGAATCTCTATTATACTTAGCTGCTAGTCGACCTGATATTATGTTTAGTGTTTGTATGTGTGCAAGATTTCAAGCTTATCCAAAGGAATCTCATTTAACTGCAGTAAAACAAATTCTTCATTATTTGAAAGATACTTCAGATTTCGGTTTGTTTTACCCAAAATCATCTTCCTTTGATTTAGTTTCATATAGTGATGCAGATTTTGCAGGAAGTAAATCTGATCGCAAGAGTACTAGTGGAACTTGTCATTTCTTGGGAAATTCCTTAGTCTCTTGGTTTAGTAAAAAGCAAAATTCAGTATCACTCTCAACAATTGAAGCTTAATATATAGCGGCTAGTTTAGCATGTTCACAAGTACTTTGGATGAAACAGACCTTAAAAGATTTTGGTTTAAACTACTCCACAACAACTATTTATTGTGATAACACTAGTGCTATAAATCTTTTGAAAAATCCTATTCAGCACTCAAGAACTAAGCATATTGAAGTTAGACATCATTTTTTAAGAGATCATGTGTTAAAAGGAGATATTTCGTTAAATTTTATTTCCACTAAAGAACAACATGCCGATATCTTCACTAAACCTCTTAAAAATGAAGATTTTATGAGAATTAGGAGAGAACTAGGTATTTGCTCGTTTTTGGATTTATAAAAATGCTGATTTTTGAACAAAATCTCAAAATCACACTATATTAGTCGACCGATAAAATTCTAGTCGACTGATGTTTTATATTTTGGAATGTATCACATCATATTAGTCGACCGATATAGTTCTAGTCGACTGATGATATTTTTAGAATAAGTCACACTTTTTTAGTCGACCAATAAAGTTTTAGTCGACTAAATTTTTTAAAAAAAAAAAAATTTAAGTGAAGGGACCCGACACCCCTTGGATTTGTTTTAAAACCCATTTTTTTTTTTTTAAAAAAAACAAAACAAAAGAGGCATCATTTCACTTCGTACCTTTTCATTTTTTTTTTAAAAAAAAACGAAACCCTTAAACCAAAAACCCCTCTTTCTCTTTTGCCTCTCTCTCTCTCTTCCGAAAAACCCTCGGAGTGTCGTTCGACTCCATCATTGCCGGGATTTTCTTACCGTAACAGGGAGACGCCGGAATCTTGTGGCCGTAATCTTCAAACGCCGGAATCCTCTTGTAGTGACTGGCGCATCTTCAAAAACACGCCGGAACTCTCTTGCCGTGATAGTGCATTGCCGGAATCCCCTTTTGGCCGACCTCTCCTCACTGTCAGCCACCGCATCGTCCTTTGTTTTTGAACGCCGGAAAGCTTTTTCCCCTTGTCGGACGTTATTTGGAAGCCGACATTTTGGTAACCATGCCTCGCACGAAGTCTGCATCTGCAAAAGGTTTAGGTTCTCCTCCTCCTACACCTACTTCAAGACATGGTTTTTCACTAAGATTACTTCGCAACCCTCTTCTCTATGACACTTTTGGATCAATTTCTGCACTACCTATTTTACCAGGCCGAAATGTTCTATTTCACTTGTTTTCTCGTTACAAAATAAGAGAATTATTTCCTGGTATTTCACATCTTTTTGATGCCTGTGCAGATACCCTTCACTATCCTTTTCTCATTCACTTGTTTTACACAAATTTACAAATGAATCATGAAACTGGAGTTTTGTCTTCTCTTGTTCGTGATGTTGAAATCGAGTTTGATTCAAAATTGCTTGGAGAAATTCTTGAAATTACACTGTAAGACCCGAAATTTTTCAGATAACTCTGAATAAATTCCTGAGGCATTCTTCAGTGAAAAATAGCATTTTTACCGTAAAGCGAATCGAACCGATTCCTGCGACCCAGATATACTTAGGATATTCGTATCTTCACGAATATATGCTCAAACGCTCTGGAGATCATAACTTTCTCTCTACTCGAAATCAAGAGATTCCTGCGAGTCAACTTTCTTAGTTGCATAAATACGAAGATAATGGCCTACTCAGAATTTTTAGGAAAAAATGCCGAAAACTCAACTTTTTTGCGGGACCCACGAAAATGTTGGTGGGACCCACATAAATATTCTTCAGAAAATATCCGGTGGGACCCACAAAAATATCTCATGGAAATATCTCAGATGGATAAGATCAAACAGTCAGATGGATAAGATCAAACAGTCAGATGGATAAGATCAAAAGGAATTTCTGAAAAAGCTATGGACTAAAATGGAAATTCTGAAACTTGGGGCTCAAGTTTCAGAATCTATAAATAGAGGAGCCCCCCTCCTTTGAAAAATCGTCTAGCCCTCTCTCTCTCCTCCTTTTCCAAACCTCCCCTACCTAGCCTAGCCCACCTGAGCCCACCTGACCTGGTCTGAACCTGACTGACTTAGCTTGAGCCTGCCTGACCTAGTCCTAACCCACCTGACCTAGGTCTGAACCCACCTGACCTAGCTCAAACCCAGTTAATTTGACTTGAACCTAGTTGGGTTGGAAGTCAAAGTCAAAGTCCTTTTTGGTCCAGCTTTTGGTTTGGATTTCTGAACCCAGACTTAGCCTACTTGAGCTGAGTTCGAATCTGCTGAACCCAGTTGACTTGGATCGAACCCTGTTTGGTTCAAACCACTTAGGTTGAGTAGCTTGACCTGCTCTACCTCTTTCTCAACTAAGTCAGCTTCATCTGACTTAGTCTGACCTCTCGAAAGAAGGCTCGAAGCCGAAGAAGCAACCCGGAGCCGTTTCTTCCACGATTTGAAGTAAGTTCGCTTCATTAAACCATCTCTCTCAAGTATTTGATTGTTTGTATATAGCATATACTTTCTGAAGTAGTATCTTACTTTAGTTCTTGGTTGAGCCCTCTAGGACGCTTCGGTGTTCACGCGCTCGCCTCGTAACTATCGTCGGATATATATGTTCGAATACGCAGTATATGCGTTCTTCAAAATAGTATCTCACCCTAGTTCTTGGTTGAGCCCTCTAGGACACTTCGGTGTTCACTCGCTCGCCTCGTAACTATCGTTGGATACAGATCTAGGTGTATATCTGCTGATACTGCCGACGCGTCTTATATCGCACAGGCCATGTAATTTACCTTTGCCGTCGCGTCGTATGATGCCAAGGCTCCTGCTTTCTGCAATTTACGATTACTGCACTTTCGATTATGCATTTACTTACGCCGTCGCGTCGAACGATGCCAAGGCTCTTGCTTTCTGCAATGTATTTACTTACGCCGTCGCGTCGAACGATGCCAAGGCTTCTGCTTTGTTATATGTGTAGAATATTTCGTTCAGTTACACACCCTGAACAATAGTATATGCATTTCCTTTACGCCGCCGTTGTATAAAGCACAGGCTTCTGCTTATATTACATATATGGCGCGTAAGTGAGCGTTCAAACGGAGATCAACTCCAAAATCGCCCATGCGATTCCCTTACCGCTCCTCGTACAAAATTCTGCTTGACGAATGAAGCCCCTATTGGAAAGGCTTTGCCTTTTGGCAAAATGCTCTTTACGTAAAGACTAAATCAATTATGTATGGTCTGGCTATGGCCCAAGGTTCCTGCAACCTTGATGGATGCAAAGTACGCACAACGGTGCGCATCCATTTCCCGAGTTAAGCGTAGCGATTTCCCACCAAAGAGGGGAGATGCAGCTGAAACGGATAAAAGAAACGCACGCTTTCTCCGTAAAAGAGAGGAAGTGCTGCTGAAATTCCTGAAGGAGCTAAGAATGGCTCAGAAAGAACGTAGCAGAAGTGCTACCCAGTTATAGAACGCCTTCTACGATGTAGAAAGGTTCGTCGCACCACTGCCGGTAGAGCAGAGAAGGTGTTGACAGAATGGTTGGCAGAAGAGCTGCCAAAACCAGTTAAGTGGCACAATGATGTCCTTTGTTGGAACGATGTCAGAATGACTCGTCTCCCTGACACCTGCAAGGGCATCATACTTGTAAGAGCCGTTGCGCCAAAGTAGTGGTAGCGCCTTGACGAGGTCCTGAGCTCGTTGCGTAAAAATACGCCGAGTAGCCGATCCGTAGAGATCGAGTCATGTGCATGCTCATTGAGAATTATCAGACAACCAGACTCGTAAGGGCCGCTGAGCCGGAGTGTGTTGCTTCCACCGAAAGAGGTGAAGTGCTCGTCAAGGCCGAAGTGCCGAGAGCAGAGTTAAGCATGCATATGAATAAAACCTTTGTTCCACGGTGAAAACCGTGTGGTTGATTGGGGTCGGGTACATACTTCTCAAAGGCTGCCCTATAGGCATGCAATGTTCGTCAAGTAATTGTAAGACCGGCAGACCCGTTTCAGAATTTCTCACCGAGGAAGACGGTGATGGCGCAGCCTTGAGTGACATATATTTCAGCCGAACCTGATAGAGTTCATTGATGGCCTTCGTCACTCAGAGGTCGTGGTTATCCTTAAATATCTAAGGATTGAACCCAACTACTGCAGTAGCAGAATGCATTTGGATACCTAGTAAGGATCTCTTCCGGTATGCTGTACCGTCCTACTAGGGGGATGGGGTCAACAGGCCTCTGGGGTATCTAAAATACATAGAATAATCAACCCCCAGATCGTCGCGTTGTCGCCCAGATATGAGTCCCCTAAGCCCAGGGGGAGGTGCAATTATCGAAACAAAGCATTAGCTTAGGTACAGCGCTACTTTGAATGTATGAGTGGATGACGTTGTTGAGTCAGTCCTGCATAACCTTTGTGAAGGTGTCATGTTCGGTATACTACTGGACCGACTGGGCAAAGACCCGTGTTGTATCCGCACGACTAAGCGAAGCTCGAGGAGTTGTCCTTAGATGCGTGGGATACGGATGTGCCAAGTATGAAGACTTGAGCTAGACATCACTTTGAGACCCGAAAGCGGTCATGGCTAAGTCGTGGAGACTTAAGCGGTTATTAAAATCACAGCCCTGAAAAGGCTTGCTCTAAGTCATGAAGACTTGAGCGGATGTTCAACTCATAGCCCTGAGGAGGCTCCTACGATATACGCTAAGTCTTGGAGGCTTGAGCGTCGTTATTGCGCATTGCGACCCTGAGTGGTCATTATTGTATTTGAGTTGAATGGATGTATGACTGCATGCTTACCAGACCATCAGTGGTTCTGACCCCGTTTCATGGGGATTTCAGGTGTTGTACCTGCATGGCGATATGCGGAGCAAGGCGGTATCGAGTTCCAGGGTTTCTCTAGACAGAGTTGTACTGCTTCCTTTTTATTGAACCTACACTGCTTTCCTAAGCAGTAGTGTTGTAATAAACATATGTTTTCGATAAAATGGAACACTTTGGTGGTCAATGAGTTGCTTGGCCACATACCTACAACGTGCTCGGAGTTTTCTAAAACTGACGACTCATTATCGTCTGATTCCGCTGCTAAAAGCTTTTGTAAGTTCCGCTGCAAAGAAAAAAAAAAGAAATTCATGAAAATTTTAACTTAGCTTTGTTTTGGAAATCCGGGGCGTTACAGAATTGGTATCAGAGCATGAATCTGAGAAACCTGGTTCAAGATCCGTCGTGTTTGCAGTATCGCACTGTAAGTATAAGTCTTATACTTTCTCTGATTTGGGTGTATTTGTGTGAATAGATAAAATGGCTCCTAGGACGAGGAGAACCATGCCGAGTGAGGAGTCCCATACACAGGGCTTTCTGCTGGAAACACTCAACAGGCTTGTGTCTGCCATTCATGAATCAAGGCAAGCACCAGCCCCACCTCGCAATGAGAATCTGGGAGGAGTGACTTATGAAAAGTTCCTCAAACTCGACCCACCTGTTTTCGTTGGTAGTGTCGATCCAGAGCTCGCAGAAAGCTGGATCGAGGAGACGGAGCGTGCATTCCTGGTATTGGGAGTACCAGAGGATAGAAAGACTAACTTCGGCACATATAGGCTGAAGGATAATGCACGAAAGTGGTGGGATACCACTAAGATAATCCAGTTCTCTCAGCTTGAAGTCATCCCTTGGGATGATTTTCGGAGAACTTTCTTGGATAATTACTTTCCGATACACTCCAGAAATAAGAAGAAGATGGAGTTTCTGGAATTGGAGCAAGGTGTTATGAGTCTGATGGACTATACCACTAAATTTCAAAACCTTGAACGATATTGCTCCACGTTATTCGATACTGACCAAGAAAGGGCCGATAAATATATAAATGGATTGCAAGAAGGGTTGCGATCTCGTGTAATAACAAGTATGCCCTCGACTTTTCAAGCTGCTGTAGCAGCATCTTCAAAGATTAGCGAGGATTGGGCGCGATCTAAGGTGATTATAGCAAAGAGGCCCATAGTTGATGGTCGGAACAATAAGAGGACGTTATCAGGTGGCCAGGACTCACGACCACCTTTTTATAAGAGGAATTTTCAAGACAACAACTTTACTCCACCGGCCGAGCGGCCATTACAGATGGTAGAAGCCAATCAGCTCTACCAACAGTCTAATTTTCGATGCCCAAGGTGTAGCTCAGATCATCCCGGAGGGGTTTGTCCTCGCGATACGGGAGGTTGCCTGTATTGCGGCAAACCAGGGCATCGTGTAAGCGAATGCCGCAAGAAGGCCTCAGATCTTCAACGAAGAAATATGGGATCTGGAGGACCCTCTCAACAAATACAACAACAACGACTGCCACTATCCAGAATAGAGCAGAAACTTGTGGCAGGTCGTGTCTATGCGGTGACAGCCGAACAACTCACGAATGATGACCATATCAAGGAATCTGGATACCTTGATAGATAGAGTTGTAATGGGTAAAAAGCGATTGAAAGACAAGATCCAATGAATGCTTGAGACAAGTGGCTTATGACCTTGTGTACGGTCATCTGGATCGATATGTATCCTTGCTCTCTAGAGAAATTTTGGATTTGTCAAAATAAAATCTTAAGTGCTTATGCCCAAAGGTTGATGGCTATAGACCCCATGATTGAGAAATTAAGTTTGCGTAATTAGAACGATAAAAGTCACTTAATAAAATAAACCATCGAGGAATTGTTCCCAAGAAGAGAGTTCTGTGAGGTTTTACATATTCAAGATCAGATCGTCTAGCCAGAGTGAGCCTGTGAGGGTATACAGCTCCGTGCGAGTGTATATATTCCAAAACCAGTAGCTTGGCTAGTATGATTCTGTGAGGGTGTACTGATCCAATATCAGGTAAGTCTGACGAAGGCGAACCTGTGAGGAGGTACGTTTCCAATACCAGGTAGTCTGACAGGGGACTTATTCCAATATGGTTAATCTCTAGAAGAATGATCTGTGTGTATGAAATAGTTACACAAGATGGCTATGTTAAATAGCCGGTTGGAAGAACATTGATTCAACAAACTATCGTGGTTGTAGCATAATTTGAACTCAGATATGAGAAACATACCTCATTGATCAGGAATCATGATATGAGGTAATGATTGAAATAAATACGATGTTGAACTAAGTAAACAACATTATGAATCTAACATATGGGAGAAATATCCCGAGTTACGCACTTAGTACTCTTAACTGAATTTCGCGAACGAAATTCCTTTAAGGGGGTAATGATGTAAGACCCGCAATTTTTCAGATAACTCTGAATAAATTCCTGAGGCATTCTTCAGTGAAAAATAGCATTTTTACCGTAAAGCGAATCGAACCGATTCCTGCGACCCAGATATACTTAGGATATTTGTATCTTCACGAATATATGCTCAAACGCTCTGGAGATCATAACTTCCTCTCTGCTCGAAATCAAGAGATTCCTGCGAGTCAACTTTCTTAGTTGCATAAATACGAAGATAATGGCCTACTCAGAATTTTTCGGAAAAAATGCCGAAAACTCAACTTTTTTGCGGGACCCACGAAAATGTTGGTGGGACCCACATAAATATTCTTCAGAAAATATCCGGTGGGACCCACGAAAATATCTCATGGAAATATCTCAGATGGATAAGATCAAACAGTCAGATGGATAAGATCAAACAGTCAGATGGATAAGATCAAAAGGAATTTCTGAAAAAGCTATGGACTAAAATGGAAATTCTGAAACTTGGGGCTCAAGTTTCAGAATCTATAAATAGAGGAGCCCCCCTCCTTTGAAAAATCGTCTAGCCCTCTCTCTCTCCTCCTTTTCCAAACCTCCCCTACCTAGCCTAGCCCACCTGACCTGGTCTGAACCTGCCTGACTTAGCCTGAGCCTGCCTGACCTGGTCCTAACCCACCTGACCTAGGTCTGAACCCACCTGACCTAGCTCAAACCCAGTTGACTTGACTTGAACCTAGTTGGGTTGGAAGTCAAAGTCAAAGTCCTTTTTGGTCCAGCTTTTGGTTTGGATTTCTGAACCCAAACTTAGCCTACTTGAGCTGAGTTCGAATCTGCTGAACCCAGTTGACTTGGATCGAACCCTGTTTGGTTTAAACCACTTAGGTTGAGTAGCTTGACCTGCTCTACCTCTTTCTCAACTAAGTCAGCTTCATCTGACTTAGTCTGACCTCTCGAAAGAAGGCTCGAAGCCGAAGAAGCAACCCGGAGACGTTTCTTCCACGATTTGAAGTAAGTTCGCTTCATTAAACCATCTCTCTCAAGTATTTGATTGTTTGTATATAGCATATACTTTCTGAAGTAGTATCTTACTTTAGTTCTTGGTTGAGCCCTCTAGGACGCTTCGGTGTTCACGCGCTCGCCTCGTAACTATCGTCGGATATATATGTTCGAATACGCAGTATATGCGTTCTTCAAAATAGTATCTCACCCTAGTTCTTGGTTGAGCCCTCTAGGACACTTCGGTGTTCACTCGCTCGCCTCGTAACTATCGTTGGATACAGATCTAGGTGTATATCTGCTGATACTGCCGACGCGTCTTATATCGCACAGGCCATGTAATTTACCTTTGCCGTCGCGTCGTATGATGCCAAGGCTCCTGCTTTCTGCAATTTACGATTACTGCACTTTCGATTATGAATTTACTTACGCCGTCGCGTCGAACGATGCCAAGGCTCCTGCTTTCTGCAATGTATTTACTTACGCCGTCGCGTCGAACGATGCCAAGGCTTCTGCTTTGTTATATATGTAGAATATTTCGTTCAGTTACACACCCTGAACAATAGTATATGCATTTCCTTTACGCCGCCGTTGTATAAAGCACAGGCTTCTGCTTATATTACATATATGGCGCGTAAGTGAGCGTTCAAACGGAGATCAACTCCAAAATCGCCCATGCGATTCCCTTACCGCTCCTCGTACAAAATTCTGCTTGATGAATGAAGCCCCTATTGGAAAGGCTTCGCCTTTTGGCAAAATACTCTTTACGTAAAGACTAAATCAATTACGTATGGCCTGGCTATGGCCCAAGGTTCCTGCAACCTTGATGGATGCAAAGTACGCACAACGGTGCGCATACGTTTCCCGAGTTAAGCGTAGCAATTTCCCACCAAAGAGGGGAGATGCCGCTGAAACGGATAAAAGAAACGCACGCTTTCTCCGTAAAAGAGAGGAAGTGCTGCTGAAATTCCTGAAGGAGCTAAGAATGGCTCAGAAAGAACGTAGCAGAAGTGCTACCCAGTTATAGAACGCCTTCTACGATATAGAAAGGTTCGTCGCACCACTGCCGGTAGAGCAGAGAAGGTGTTGACAGAATGGTTGGCAGAAGAGCTGCCAAAACCAGTTAAGTGGCACAATGATGTCCTTTGTTGGAACGATGTCAGAATGACTCGTCTCCCTGACACCTGCAAGGGCATCATACTTGTAAGAGCCGTTGCGCCAAAGTAGTGGTAGCGCCTTGACGAGGTCCTGAGCTCGTTGCGTAAAAATACGCCGAGTAGCCGATCCGTAGAGATCGAGTCATGTGCATGCTCATTGAGAATTATCAGACAACCAGACTCGTAAGGGCCGCTGAGCCGGAGTGTGTTGCTTCCACCGAAAGAGGTGAAGTGCTCGTCAAGGCCGAAGTGCCAAGAGCAGAGTTAAGCATGCATATGAATAAAACCTTTGTTCCACGGTGAAAACCGTGTGGTTGATTGGGGTCGGGTACATACTTCTCAAAGGCTGCCCTATAGGCATGCAATGTTCGTCAAGTAATTGTAAGACCGGCAGGCCCCTTTCAGAATTTCTCACCGAGGAAGACGGTGATGGCGCAGCCTTGAGTGACATATATTTCACCCGAACCTGATAGAGTTCATTGATGGCCTTCGTCACTCAGAGGTATGGAGGTCGTGGTTATCCTTAAATATCTAAGGATTGAACCCAACTACTGCAGTAGCAGAATGCATTCGGATACCTAGTAAGGATCTCTTCCGGTATGCTGTACCATCCTACTAGGGGGATGGGGTCAACAGGCCTCTGGGGTATCTAAAATACATAGAATAATCAACCCCCAGATCATCGCGTTGTCGCCCAGATATGAGTCCCCTAAGCCCAGGGGGAGGTGCAATTATCGAAACAAAGCATTAGCTTAGGTACAACGCTACTTTGAATGTATGAGTGGATGACGTTGTTGAGTCAGTCCTGCATAACCTTTGTGAAGGTGTCATGTTCGGTATACTACTGGACCGACTGGGCAAAGACCCGTGTTGTATCCGCACGACTAAGCGAAGCTCGAGGAGTTGTCCTTAGATGCGTGGGATACGGATGTGCCAAGTATGAAGACTTGAGCTAGACATCACTTTGAGACCCGAAAGCGGTCATGGCTAAGTCGTGGAGACTTAAGCGGTTATTCAAATCACAGCCCTGAAAAGGCTTGCTCTAAGTCATGAAGACTTGAGCGGATGTTCAACTCATAGCCCTGAGGAGGCTCCTACGATATACGCTAAGTCTTGGAGGCTTGAGCGTCGTTATTGCGCATTGCGACCCTGAGTGGTCATTATTGTATTTGAGTTGAATGGATGTATGACTGCATGCTTACCAGACCATCAGTGGTTCTGACCCCGTTTCATGGGGATTTCAGGTGTTGTACCTGCATGGCGATATGCGGAGCAAGGCGGTATCGAGTTCCAGGGTTTCTCTAGACAGAGTTGTACTGCTTCCTTTTTATTGAACCTACACTGCTTTCCTAAGCAGTAGTGTTGTAATAAACATATGTTTTCGATAAAATGGAACACTTTGGTGGTCAATGAGTTGCTTGGCCACATACCTGCAACGTGCTCGGAGTTTTCTAAAACTGACGACTCATTATCGTCTGATTCCGCTGCTAAAAGCTTTTGTAAGTTCCGCTGCAAAGAAAAAAAAAAAGAAATTCATGAAAATTTTAACTTAGCTTTGTTTTGGAAATCCGGGGCGTTACATACACCTTCAGACATTCTTTTCAACACTATTGAATTGAATGATGAAAGAGTTTTTGAACAAATTCTTCTTCCAGAAGCACCTCACTGCCCTCCTTTCAAAAATACTAATCTTCAAACTCGTGCACGCATTGCTGGACGAATCCTTGCCCACAATGTTCTACCCAAAACTGGTTCTTTTGATTATTACTCCACAGATCTATCTACGGCTCTTTATGTTTTATTTGAAAATATTTATGTCAATTGGGCCAATGTGTATTTTACAAACTTGTGGAAACAAAAACCATTTCTTCCTTATGGTTGTCTTTTAACCCGTATTTTTAGACATTTTAAAGTTCCTTTAACAAATGAAAAGTACATTGAGCAAAAAGAGTTCTTTGATTAAACAATTTTTAAAAGAATGAAAATTAAATATCTGCCTCCCTTAAATGTTGATCAAACTGAACCATCTGATCCTAATGAACCATCTATTTCTGAACCTTCACCTTCTGCGACACCTTCATCTCATGCAAAAAGAAAGAAATTTTCGACAAATCAAGACCATGATGAAGTTATGCAGAGACTGGAAGCTTTGGAGCTGCATCAACACACCTTTCGTGAAGATGTGACTCAACAACTTGCTTCAATTCAGAAGGATGTAACTGCCATTAAGGATTTGCTAAACTCTCTTTTCTGATCTTTGATCTTTGAAAAACATACTTTATGGGTTGTAATATTTTAAACTTATCTCTATTTCTGCTTATGCTATTTTTGCCCTTACTCTTTTTGATTCTGACAAAGGGGGAGAAAAAGATAAAGATAGCATTACTTTGAAATTGCAGGGAGATCTTGAGAAAAAGATGATAGCAATTACATTACAGGAGATCTTGCATGAGAAATGCAAAATTAAGAGAAAAAGAAAGCTTTGAATGAATGTATTTCTAAATACATGATGAATGGAAATGCAAACCAATCAATATGTGATATATGTGCTTTAAATGTGCTAACTTTTAATGTTTTGCAGCATATTGATAGGGGGAGTAAAATCTCCATCTATGCATCTAAATGCTTCATCTTTGATTAAGTTTGTCATCATCAAAAAGGGGGAGATTGTTACGACAATGAAGCCATACATGATACTTCAAGTACAAGGTTTTGATGATGAGCAAGTGGAATCAGCTGCATTTCAGCTCAGGCTATGAAGAAATTGAAGAATTCAGTGAAGAATCCTTGAAGACTAGTGTGCAAATGTTTAATTCATTAAAAGTCTTAGATTCTTGTAAGAGCCTTACTTAGAGTGCATATTTAGGTTGCATTTCACCTTAAAAGTCTTTAGAAAAACTTTTCAAAAAGAAACTCTTTTGAAAATCTTTTTAGAAAACTCTTTTCTTAAATTTTCATGTTTATTAGTCGACCAATAGACTTATCAGTCGACTAATCCTTTCGCGCCATATTTTCTAAAAAGTCATTCTTGTCAAATTAGTCGACCGAAGGTTTTATCAGTCGACTGGACAAAATGTCTGTTTTCTGGAAAATTAGCAGCAGTCGACTAATGGTTTTATCAGTCGACTGAACAGAACATGTGTTTTCTGAAAATTTAGCAGCAGTCGACTAATGCTTTTTATCAGTCGACCGAACAGAATGTTTGTTTTTCAGAAGTTTTTAGCAGCAGTCGACTAAAAGGTTTTTCAGTCTACTGATGATATTATCAGTCGACTAACTTTTCTTAAGTCGACTAAGTTTCAAAAGTTCAGATTTTCAAATGGCTCGATTAACAGATCAGTCGACCGACGATAACTGTCAGTCTACTAATAACTAACTATTAGTCGACTAACTGATGTTTCAGTCGACTAATTTTGCCGTATTCCTGAAACTTCAAAAAGGCGTGTCTTTTCATTTTTCAAACGTTTTGATCGTTCAAAATGGACAGTTTTGACACCCTTTCATACTCTCAACGTATGGAATATTTTAACTATAAATATGAGTGCATTCTACACTCAAAATCAATCAAAATTCAATAGAATTATATTGAATACTTCTTGCTTTTCACTCCTATTCATTCAAGTATTTGTTTTCTCACTCACGTGATATTTTCACTTCAGTTTTTCACTCAAATCACTTTGAGAGATAGTGAATTCGTGAGTAGAGTGTTTCAACAACCTCAAAAGCCAATTGCATCTCATTTGCATTCAAAAGGAAGGCTCATAAGTTGTATTATAAGTTGTTATTTCTTTTGTGTAAAAAGAAGGACTCCTTGGTGTAAAGGAGTTGTTTGCTTTCAGTAGGATTGTTACTGAAAGTGGGACCGGTTATGGTCTGTGTGATCTTGTAGTTTACAAGGTTGATTGTGCAAAATCTCAAGCGGGTTTTGCTTGGGGACTGGATGTAGGTCGGGTTTGACCGAACCAGGATAAAATCTTGTGTTCTTTGTGTGTTTGCTTTGAGATTTGCAAAATCATTCAATATTCCGCAGAAAGTTTTAAAAGCACTATTCACCCCCCCTCTAGTGCTCGTTGCCTCGATCCTAGTGCACTTTCAAGATTAGCCTTATCTCCGAAAGGATAGCCTTTATCATCTTTCACGTTGTTGAAAGATTAGCCTTCTCTCCGAATGGATTGCCTTTGTCATCTTTCGCGTTGTCGAAAGAATCACCTTGCTCCTTTGAATTGCCTTTGTCATCTTTCATGTTGTCGAAAGAATCGCCTTGTTCCTCTGGATCGCCTTTGTCATCTTTCGCGTTGTCGAAAGAATCGCCTTACTCCTTTGGATTGCCTTTGTCATCTTTCGCGTTATAAAAAAAAAATCTCCTTGCTCTTTTGGATTGCCTTTGTCATCTTTCGTGTTGTCGAAAGAATTGCCTTGTTCCTTTGGATCGCCTTTATCATCTTTCGCGTTGTCGAAAGAATCGCCTTGTTCCTTTGGATCGCCTTTATCATCTTTCGTGTTGTCGAAAGAATTACCTTGTTTTTTTGGATCACCTTTGTCATCTTTCGCATTGTCGAAAGAATCGCCTTACTCCTTTGGATTGCCTTTTGTCATCTTTCGCGTTGTCGAAAGAATCACCCTGCTCCTTTGGATTGCCTTTGTCATCTTTCGCGTTGTCGAAAGAATCGCCTTGCTCCTCTAGATTGCTTTTGTCATCTTTCGCGTTATCGAAAAAAGAAAAAATCGCCCAGCTCCTTTGGATCGCCTTTATCATCTTTTGTATTATCGAAAGAATCGCCTTGTTCCTTTGGATCGCCTTTATCATCTTTCGCGTTGTCGAAAGAATCGCCTTGTTCCTTTGGATTACCTTTATCATCTTTTTTGTTGTTGAAAGAATCGACTTGTTCCTTCGGATTACCTTTTGTCATCTTTCGTGTTGTCGAAAGAATCGCCTTGTTCCTTTGGATTGCCTTTATCATCTTTGCGTTGTCGAAATAATCGCCTTGTTCCTTTGGATCGCCTTTATCATCTTTCGTGTTGTCGAAAGAATCGCCTTGTTCCTTTGGATTACCTTTGACATTTTTCACGTTATCGAAAGAATCGCCTTGTTCATTTGGATTGCCTTTGTCATCTTTCGCGTTGTCGAAAAAATTGCCTTGTTCCTTTGGATTACCTTTATCATCTTTCGTGTTGTCGAAAGAATCGACTTGTTCCTTCGGATTACCTTTTGTCATCTTTTGTGTTGTCGAAAGAATCGCCTTGTTCCTTTGGATCGCCTTTATCATCTTTCGCATTGTCGAAAGAATCGCCTTGTTCCTTTGGATCGCCTTTATCATCTTTCGTGTAGTCGAAAGAATCGCCTTGTTCCTTTGGATTACCTTTGACATTTTTCACGTTATCGAAAGAATCGCCTTGTTCCTTTGGATCGCCTGCATTCATCTTTTGCATTGCCGAAAGAGTTGCCTTATTCTTCGTTGGAAAAATTGCCTTATTCATCTTTTGCGTTGTCAAAAGAGTTGCCTTACTCTTCTCTGAAAGAATTTGCCTTGTCTGTCTTTCGTGTTGCCGAAAGAGTTGCCTTATTCTTCGTTGGAAAAATTACCTTATTCATCTTTTGCGTTGTCAAAAGAGTTGCCTTACTCTTCTCTGAAAGAGTTTGCCTTGTTTGTCTTTCGCATTGCCGAAAGAGTTACCTTATTCTCGTCAAAAGATTGCCATATCCATCTTTCGCGTTGTCGAAAGAGTCGTCTTACTCCTTACCTTATTCATATTTCACACTGATGAAAAATTCACCGGATCGTCTTGATCATCTTCCAAGATCGCCTCTTACAATTCCATTTACATCGCCTCGTTCCTCTTCAAGAAAAGTTGTCTTATTCACCTTCCAAATATTTCATTTTTCGCCCGATCAGGATAAGGGTACAAACCTGAGCCTCACTCAAAGAGGTATTCCATTTTCCGCTTGATCAGGATAAGGGTACAAACCTGAGCCTCCTTGGATGTGGTATTTCATTTTCCGCCCAATCAGGATAAGGGTATAAACCTGAGCCTCATTCAAAGAGGAATTTTATTTTCCGCCTGATCAGGATAAGGGTACAAACCTGAGCCTCACTCAAAGAGGTATTCCATTTTCCGCCCGATCAGGATAAGGGTACAAACCTGAGCCTCACTCAAAGAGGTATTCCATTTTCCGCCCGATCAGGATAAGGGTACAAATCTGAGCCTCTTTGGATGAGGTATTCCATTTTTCGCCCGATCAGGATAAGGGTACAAACCTGAGCCTCACTCAAAGAGGTATTCCATTTTCTGCCCGATCAGGATAAGGGTACAAACCTGAGCCTCACTCAAAGAGGTATTCCATTTTCCGCCCGATCAGGATAAGGGTATAAACCTGAACCTCATTCAAAGAGGTATTCTATTTTCCGCCCAATCAGGATAAGGGTACAAACCTGAGCCTCACTCAAAGAGGTATTTCATTTTTTCGCCCAATCAGGATAAGGGTACAAACCTGAGCCTCAGTTGATGAGGTATTCCATTTTTCGCCCAGTCAGGAAAAGGGTACAAACTTGAGCCTCATTCAATGAGGTATTTCATTTTCCCCCCGATCAGGATAAGGGTACAAACCTGAGCCTCCTTTGATGAGGTATCTCATTTTCCGCCCAATCAGGATAAGGGTACAAACCTGAGCCTCCTTTGATGAGGTATTCCATTTTTCGCCTGATCAGGTTAAGGGTACAAACCTGAGTCTCATTTCGATGAGATATTTCATTTCTTTCTCCAATCAGGTTAAGGGTCAAACCTGAGCTTCGTTCCATACGAAGCATTTTCTGTCCCGTCCAGGATAAGGGCAAAAACCTGAACTTCGCTCTCACAGAGCAAATCTATTTTCTCTTTATTCTCCATTTCATATCTACAATCTTCCTCGGGCTATTTCCTTCATATCCAGTCAGATCCTTCTAACTGGGGCATTTTTTTATACAGCCCAAATTTGGAGTGTTTTCTTTGCCACTAAGCTCGACGACAAGCCGACTTACTAGCAAAGAAGGGCATCTGTAAACACCCCAAATTTTCACTCACCTCCCCGACATCTCCCTTAATCGGCACATTTCAGTTCTTCGGAATCAATGAAGGGCAAAATGGTTATTTTTTGAGATTGAACCTTGCAGAAAGTTTAAAATTTCATTCTTGAGCCTCAAAATTTCTATATTTAGGTTCAGAGACATCTTCAAACTGCAAATTTTCAAAATCCTAGTCTTGACAAGAAGTTAGAATTTCCAATTTTAGATTCAAAATGACATTGCATGAACACTTTGCATCATTTCACTGCACAACATGTCATTTTGAGATCCAGAACTCCTGATTTTCAAAATTGTCAATTCAAATTTTTAAACTTTTCAAAATTGATTTTCAAAACCCTAGGTATTCAAAATTACCAATTTTTCCCATTTTACCCCCAGGACTTTTTAATTACAAAAGTTTTTTTCAAGAAAAAAATCTGGATATTTGGATATTGATTTTAAAGATTTTATCTCAAAACTTTTTGCAAAAAGATTTTAAATCTCTTTACAAAATTATTGTATTTTCTTTATCCATATTTTGCCCTGAAAAACCAAATTCTTGAAAACAAACAAAGTTTTATCTCGTATTATAAAATTTCCAAAAAAAAAAGAAAAAAAAGAAGTTATTTCTTCTATTTTTAGTTTTACAATGAAGCGGGACCCACCGTTGAACTAGCATCACACTCAGATTCCCAGGTAAGTTTCTTATTTTCAAGCGGGACCCACCCGGAGATCGCACCAATTTGATAATTCTTCTTTTTAATTTCTTAATGTTATTTGTTTATTTTTTTTTAAGTTAGTGAGCCAACACACATGTGGCACCCCAATTGAAAATAAAAGATTTGCCAAAACAAAATAAAACTTTATTTTCAAAAGGATTTTAAAAGTGGGTTGAGGTAGCATTTCCATAAACGCCTCCCATTTATTTTATGTCAATATTCATTTTTTTCTTTTTTCTTTTTTTAAAAATCAGCCTTAAATGGCACAGCCGAACTTCCCTAAAAAAAAATACAATAAATAAATTTCATTTTACATAAAACTTAGGTAAATGAAATGAAAATTTTGAAAAACATAGGATGCGCCCCTCTTGAAAATGGCTGTTTCAAATTTCAAAAGATGTAACGGAACCTCATGAAAGGGGGTTGCATTTTTTTTTAAAAGGGACTCAAAATTCTTTAAAAAGAGGAGGCTATTGATTCATGAAGGTGGGGGGGGAAGCCGATTGATTGTTTTTTTGGGGTTTTTTAGGTATTTCCTTCTCAGCGTGGAGCTCTCTTCCACCTCCAGCAATTGCTTCTCATCTTCCTTCAGCCCAGCCAACTCTGTCCCTCTCTTTCTTCAGCTCAGCTGCAGGGGATCCAACAGGGAACTTTCCTCTCAAGCGTGAGGCTCCCTTCCACGCAGGACACGAGAGACCCAACCAGCGTTTTCCCTCTCACCTTCAGCCCAGCAGCAAGTCACACGGTGCAGGGAATCTACTCAAAATCTTATTTGCCGATTGTTAGCTGGAGTAAACATCTCGATCCAGCATTGAAAAGGATACCCCCCTACCAATCGGCTAACGGTGGGTTATTTCTCTAATTTCCATTGTTTAGCTTCTATAATGGGCTGCTCTGTCTTTTGTTTTGCACTTCTACAGTGGGCTACAATGGGCTAACGGTGGGTTGTTTTCCACAAGAGATTTCTCTAATCTCTCCTTTTTGCACCTACAGTGGGCTGCTTTGTCTTTTGTTTTGCACTTATCTAATTTCCATTGTTTTGCACTTCTACAGTGGGCTACAATGGGGTAACAGTGGGTTGTTTTCCACAAGAGATTTCTCTAATCTCTCGTTTTGCACCTACAGTGGGCTGCTTTGTCTAATGCATCCAAGCTCCTCTTTCGAAGTTTACCCTCTGCATGTTTTCTTTCCATCATGTCTTAGTTGTTGACATATTTACTCATTTTTTTTTTATGTTGAAGGCTCTGTAGCATATGTCATTCTGTATACATACAGCTCACATATTTATTTCTATCATACTCTCTATACTTGCTTGCCAAATCTGTGTCAGTTATTGTTCTGCAAATTTCCTGCGTACATTCTACAAATGTTCCACCTACATAACAACATCTTAGTGTCGCTATCCATCTCTTGCTTTCATTTAGCATGACTCTGTGGTTGTATGCTGACCCTTAGCAAAGAAATCAGTTTTCTGTAGTAGCAGCCATTTTGCAGAAAATGAAGAGTGATCAATTTACAGGTAGTAGCAATTTCTTTGGGCTATACCCATTAGCCACTTGAATACTCATTACCTTATTATATACCATTATATTTTGTGAATCAGTCTAAAACCCCAGCATTATAGAAATATGCTCTTTCCCATCATTGAACATGCATTGTATTTCATATCCATCAACCTTGGCATCATCCATTCTAATATGTATTCTGCCTTTGTTTAATAGTGGAAATCTTTGCATTCATAATATGACTTTTACTTGTGTTATTTGTACATTTTCATCTCCTGTTGCGTCTTCACATCCACCAGTCGCACCTATACTCATTAACATAACAAATTTCTGTATGCTCTCAGCTTCACCATTTACTTTTGCACCTGTATTTGCACAGCAGCACCTACTGTGTCAACACCATTTTCCACTTATCTTAGGTTGTACTCTCATCGTTAGTTTCTCTCCACACCGTCAGTTGTTTCCCCATGAATATCAAATGTTGCTGCCAAATTTATAAGCGTAAGAGGATAGGCTTTCTACTGATGTGATGACCCTCTTGATAAAACCGTAGGATGTGAGGAGCCATTCTCTTTTCTGCAGGCACCCAGTCTTGATAATCGGCTATATTTATGGATGAATATATCCATATCCAATCATAATCTCTAGACCATCTTTGGCATGCATTGTTATTGGTATACAGGGAAGCTTCATACCAAATTTTACTGCAAAATATGTTATAATTTTGGAATTACGGATTTGTAAAATCATGTACAGAAGCTGTATATATCCTATATTTTTCTGATTTATGCCTTTACCCATTATATATGGAATTTCAATATGTTTTCTCATTATATGTACATAGACCTATGTATATGTATATATATATCTATGTACATATATATATATGTATAAATAATGTATATATGTCTATCTCTCTCTCTCTCTCTCTCTCTCTCTCTCTCTATATATATATATATATATATATATATATATATATATATATATATATATATATATATATATATATATATATATATATACTTATATATATATATGTAGATCCCTTCATGTACACTTGTTTCCATATATGAGCATTTATGTAGCTATTTTCTCATGTAAATACACTTCCATTGTTACATGTCACTTAGCACAAATTTTAGCATTTATATATATATATATATATATATATATATATATATATATATATTCGTTATACATGTTCTATATATACCCATTTCCTTGTGTATCTTGTATATCCATTCCTTGTACTAATTCTTATTTTGCACGAAAATCTGAAGGATGTTGATTCTTTCACACTTTGTATTTTTTTTATTTCATTTATTTTGATCTTTGTCAGCGATGTAACAATCAAATGTAAACTTTGGAATAATATTTACTTTTTTTGCTTAGATTAGGATGCATCTCATGTAGTTTGATTCCTGCAATATCCTGATTCTATGATTCATATATCTCAATTTTCAAAATTCACTGTAGATGAACACAAATGGCACGTGCACCAACTCTTAAAGAGTTGATGAACTCGGTGGAGTCCATATTTATGGCCCTAGTCGGAATATGGACGAGACCCAGATCCATCATCTTTCTATCAGTCACATTGAGCCTACACTCTTAGGCTATCTTAAAAATGCACATCATATTTTCAGTTTTGCAAAATATTATGAATTAACTGAAATAAACTCTGAACATATTCATGGCCACAGTCAGAATATGTGAAAGATTTACTTTGGCTTAATACACATTTTTCCAATACATTTCTCAGAAAATCTTTTCAAAGTGCATTCATTCCTTCAAATCATCTGCATCATGGCATCATCTACTTTTCTCATGATTTTCTCAAGAAAATTTCATTCTCTAAAAAATCGATTCCTCAAGAAACTATGAAGATTCTCGAAGATTGGATTTCCCAAGTCAAATTTTTCCTGTGATTTTCCCTGAAAATGTTATTTTCTTAAGATTCATTTTCAAAAGGAATTTCTCATCTTTCTCAAGAATCAAAGTTGATTTTCAGATATTTCAAAGACAAGATTCTCAGGATTTCAATTTCCTAAGTTTTGATTTTCTATCTCCAAAGAACTTTCCTATAAATTTTCCATCATTTTTCTAAGAAAAATCTCAAAATCAGAATTGTCCTGATAAATATTTTCTTTTTTAAATATTCATCTTTTATCAAGAACCTTCTCCATTTTCCCAGGATTTTCACCCATTCATGATTTTCTCACATCTTCATAAACTTTCTGGTGATTTCCAAATACTGTCATCTGAGTTTCCTGAGAGATTGATTTCCATCTTTTTCCTGAGAAATGTTTTTCAACTCCAAATGTTTTCTAAGCATACATCATATTTTTCCAACTTGCATTTTACAAAATCTCATAGCACATGCCTGAATTTTCTATGCATTTAGGATAGAACACAATTTCGATGATTTCACTAAGTCAAGCACATTTTTGGTCCTTGGTTCGATTACCCCTGTTAAAGGCGGCAGGAACGGTCGAACCTCGTACCAACAGGTCGAGCCCCATCCCATGGATTTTCCCGCTATTTTCAAAACGGAGGCGAGTATTTCAAAACAATTTCCAAAATCCGGTCAAATTTGAATCACGAAAGCATTTTTCTCTCTCTTCTGCAAGGAAGGGAAGACGGGAAAAATTTTGCGACGATAACAAGCTCAAGCGCATACGTGACACGAAGTACGAAGATAGAAGATTTTTTTCTTTTATTTTAGAATTTTGCCCTCTGCGAAGGGTATTCATTTGTTGTAATAGTTAGTTGTTCTTATTTTTCTAGCATATTTTATATTTTACATTTTGGCAATAAAGTATAGTTTAGATTTGTGTGCTTGAATACAAAATATTCCCGTTCCCTGAGTTCGACCCGGTCTCATCCACTAGTGAGAACCAGTTTTTATTATTTGATGTTTGGTTTTCACATGTTTTTCATTTAAAAAGCTTTTCAAAACTACAACAGATTTCAAAATAGACATCAATTTTTTGGCGCCATTGCCAGGGAATGGTGAAATACAAGTATTCACTTTATTGTCTAGTGTTTGTTTGCATTTAAGAGTAGAACCACGTATGTGCATATCGTAGAGACAAGCTTACTTTTCTGCACAACCCACCCACTAGGATCCCCTTAGAGGTGATTGTGTATGATTGGTACCGTACACATAGATTTCATACTTTCTTTGCATAATCCCTGCTGTGTGCAACTACGTGATGTTTGTTTAGTTTTGTTGTTTTTAGTTTACTCACTTTATGGTTTGCGTGGTTTGACCGCTAGCGTGTTAGTTAGGTAGAAAACCTCATATTAGGACGTGTGTTGCACTGGTCTACATCGAGGTGTATGCACAGGCGACACTCGCTTGACTCTGAGCTGGTAGAGCCGATTGAGGACCCAGAGTCCCTTATTAGAAGAGCCCAGAGATCTGGAACCATGGCTGAGAATCAACAGATTACTCATCCTCTTAGGGAGTACTTCATGCCCAACACCTATACTCTCGCCTCTTCCATCACAAGACCTGATGTAGGAGCAAACCATTTTGAGATAAAGGCCAGTGTGATCCAGATGCTACCTTTGTTTTATGACCTTAGCAATGAAGACCCATATCGTCATCTTGACGAATTTCTTGAGATTTGCTCGACAGTGCGAAGCAACAACTTTGAAGACGACACTATGAGGTTGTCCATGTTTCCCTTCTCTCTGAAGGATAAAGCCAAGCATTGGCTGAAGGCGTTAGATACAATTTGAATTACCACATGGGAACATATACAAAAGGATTTTTTAAGAAAATATTTTCCAATTGGTAAGACAAACCAATATCGAAAGGCCATCACCACCTTTTCGCAAATAGAGGGGGAAATATTTTATGAGACTTGAGAGAGGATTAAGGATCTTCTCCGCAAGTGTCCCCACCACCAGGTGCCTCGTTGGCAATTGGTGCAATATTTCTATGACGGTCTTACTGAGAAGAACCGTTAAATGATTGATTCGTCTTGTGGAGGCACTTTTATGCTCAAGAGTGAGGATGAGGCATGGTCTCTATTTGAGACCTTGAGTGAAAACACGATGCATCATGATTTGCCTTCACGGCTCGATAGGACTACATCTGTGTCTAGTGGTCCTAGGAAAGTAGGGATTTCTGAAGTAGGGTCCGAGTTAGATTTGCGTACCAAGGTCAACCTTTTGTCTAGGAAATTAGATCAACTCCTAGCCAAGTCTTCGCGAAGTCCAGTAGGAAGAGTATGTGAGCTTTGTGCTAGCCCTGCACACTGTGTTTTGGATTGTCCAGCAGCGCCGCTATATCCTGAATTCGTTCAGGAGCAGGTGAATGCTGCCCAAGGTTTTGCTAGACCCATGCCTGATTCATGTACACCATCATATAACGCAGGTTGGCGAAACTATTTCATTTCCCCATCCCATCAGCACTCCCAAACACAATATAGACACAGTAACCCTTCACAAGGTTACTCGCAGCCTATTCTTCCACAGGTTCATCCCCAGTCTAGTCTACTTTCTTCTCATGAGCCTTCGCCTAGTCAGTCTTTCCAAGATAAGATATTACAAGTTTTGAGCTCCCATACACAGTCAATAGCTAAGCTAGAGACTCAAATAGGACAGTTGGTTGAGACCTTTAGTAGGCAAAGTGAGGGGAACCCATCTAGTAGGCCTGTTGTCATCTCAAAGGGAGAGGATTCCATGTCATTTGACCTGCATCACAATGATTCACATCATGAGCATGTCAAATCGGTTACATCCCTTCATTATGGGAAGGCATGTCACTCCACTCAGGAATCGACTCATGAGCCCCAAGATGAGTCGATCTTCATTATACCTCAGCAGAAGAGGCAAGGCCCTCAGATGTTACAGTCTTCACATATTCATAAAGCCCCATTTTCTCAGCCTTTAGGATCACCGATTGCTTTTAGCAAGCAAGAGGTACAGATGCAGAAAGTGCTTGACCAAGTCAAGCCAGATCATATTCACCACTTGGCTAAAGTTGCATTCAGTGATAGTCAGTCGGTCCTTGACTCTCATTTTTTGACTAGTCTCTCAGATGAGACTAGTCTTCATCCTTCTTGTCTATAAAGTCATGATATTACATTTAGAGGTAGAAGGGATGGAAACACAGTGCGCAGTGCCACAGATGAAACTATTTTTCATAGAGAGCCCGATTGAGCCTGACTTCATGTCCATTGATCTCATGGACAATGAAGGTTTTTCCAAAGATCTGTCTGGCTGGGGACGTGAAACTTAGCACTTTATGGGAGGCAACCCATATCTTGTATATTATTAGATTTGCCTTAGAATTTGTAGATTTTATTTTGTTTTTCCTTTTTCATTTTATTTCTAAGTTTTTCATGTCATGTCATGTATACATTGCATTTATAGAACGTGCATTTATATTTCATGTCAGGTCATTCTACTATTTTCCCTCATTTATTTTGTCTCATGTGCATTCACTTAGTTTCATATAAGCATGGGGGAGTGCCACTAGGACAGTGTCATTCAAGCATGGGGGAGGGTGTAGTTTGCACACCTTGATATTTCTGTTTACGTTCTTGCACATGTTTACACATCTCTCGTGAAAAGTAGGTTTTTAAAGAAAAAGTTTGAACTTATATGAATGTTATTTCAAATCTAATGTTTTTAGAGGATTTTTAAGCCCCACAAATTTTTTTTTCTGACATGGATCTGAAAATTATGGTTGTTTATGCGGATTTTGAAGAAATGATGATAGATACATGTTAGAATTTATTTTGAATCGCAAATATGAATATGCACAGTTCTATTTTTGAAAAACTAAGCAAATGAACAAAAGCGCAAAAATGAGCTCAAAAAGTAAAAAAGAGCATGTGTTAGGTTGTTTGGATAATTTCACAATCCTTAGTAGATGGGACTTAAATGTAAGTTGAAACTTTTGAATTCCATTTCGAAAAGAATAGTGGAAAACTTCGTGATCCTCAGTAGTTGAGAACAGATACAAGTTGAAGTGTTTGACTCTCATGTCGAAAAGGTAAATGAAGGAAGTCACTTTTATGTCTTAGTTGATATCTTTTGGTATGCATTGAAAAAAGTATAGAAGATATTGACATTGCACAAGGCATAAAAGCAGACCACATGCAAGATATAAAAGAAGAATGAATGCGCAAAAAGAAAAAGTGTGAAAAAAAAGGAGCTTAAAAATAAAAAGTTCAGTGCTTAGAAGTGTGATTGAGAAAATCTGTGCAGAAAACATATGAGTGAGAATAAATAAATAATAACTTGTTTTTATTGGATTTTCTAAGAATAAAACATAAATAATTGTGATATTTAGAAAAGTAAAAGAAATTCTTTTTCTGTGGTGGTATATAAAAGACTCTAATTGTGTTTGATTTTTTTTGTAACAGGAAATATTTGTGAAAACAAATTCTTTATTTACCTACTACTTATGAGGATGTGTAATATTATGCATACATGACAGAAATGTTTGTGGGTAGCATCACTGCAAACCCTCACGAGACCTTACTCGTACACTGAGGTAACCCAGGGGTTGAAAGTGAAAGTGCAGTAGGATCGAGGCAACGAGCACTAGAGGGGGGGTGAATAGTGCTTTTAAAAATTATCTGCAGAATTTTGACGGATTTTGCAAATCACAAAGCAAACACACAAAGAACACAATAATTTATCTTGGTTCGGTCTTTTCCAACCTACATCAAGTCCCCAAGCAAAACCCACTTGAGATTTCCACTATCAACCTTGTGTAACTACAAGATCATACAGACCAAATCCGGTCCCACTTTCAGTAACACACCTACTGAAAGCAAACAACTCTTTTAAACCAAGGAGTCCTTCCTTTTACAGAAAAAAATAAGTAACAACTTACAATACAACCTATGAGCCCTTCTTATGAATGCAAATAAGATACAATTGGCTTTTGAGGTTGTTGAAATACTCTACTCACGAATTCACTGTCTCTCAAAGGAATTTTAGTGAAAAACTGAAGTGAAAAATATCACGTGAGTGAGAAAATGAATATGAGTGAAAAGCAAAGAGTAATTGATTCAAATTGATTGAATTGAAGTGCTTTTGAGTGTAAAATGCACTCATATTTATAGTTGAAAGTTTTCATACATTGAGGGTATGAAAGGGTGTCAAAACAGTCCATTTTGAATGATCAAAACATTTGAAAAATAAAAAGACACGCCTTTTTAAAGTTTCAGGAAAAACAGCAAAATTAGTCGACTGGAACAGTAGTTAGTCGACTAATAATTAGCTATTAGTAGACTGATAGTTATCTTCGGTCGACTGATCTGTTAATCGAGCCGTTTGAAAATATGAAGTTTTGAAACTTGGTCGACTAGAGAAAAGTTAGTCGACTGATAATATCATCAATAGACTGAAAAACCTTTCAGTCGACTGCTACTAAACTTTTCTGAAAAACATACTATCTGTCTGGTCGACTGATAAAGTCATTAGTCGACTGCTGCTAAATTTCAAGAAAATACATGTTCTGTCCAGTCGACTGATAAAGTCATTAGTCGACTACTGCTAAAATTTCCACAAAACAGACATTCTGTCCAGTCGACTAATTTGACAAAAATGACATTTTGCTTAGAAAATTTGGCGTGAAACGATTAGTCGACTGGTGAGTCTATTGGTCGACTAATAAACACGAAAATTTAA
Source organism: Nuphar pumila (assembly GCF_984573655.1). NCBI lineage: Eukaryota > Viridiplantae > Streptophyta > Magnoliopsida > Nymphaeales > Nymphaeaceae > Nuphar > Nuphar pumila. The sequence continues at coordinate 85,658,171 of NC_143251.1, read as the reverse complement.
AAAAAGAGATTTCTAAAAAGATTTTCATGAAGGGTTCTTTTAGAAAAGTTTTTCTAAATACTTTTTAGGTGAAATGCAATCGAAATATGCACTCTAAGTAAGGCTCTTACAAGAATCTAAGACTTTTAATGAATTTAACATTTGCACACTAGTCTTCAAAGATTCTTCATCGAATTCTTCAATGCTTATCATCTTTCTTTATCGCCTTAGCTGAAATGCAGTTGATTCACTTTCTCATCATCAAAACCTTGTACTTGAAATATCATGTACGGCTTCATTGTCGCAACAATATCTCCCTTTTTGATGATGACAAATTAATCAAAAGATGGAGCATTTAGATGCATAGATGGAGATTTTACTCCCCCTATCAATATGTTGCACAACATTAAAAGTTAGTACATTCAAAGCACATATATCACATATTGATTGGTTTGCATTTACATCATTACTTCATGCATTTTTTAAACTTTTTCATAAACGCAATTTTTAATACTTTCACATGATGTAATTTCCATGTCATAATGCAATATGCAATTTCTATCTTTTTCTCTTAATTTCACATTTCTCATGCAAGGTCTATCTTTTTCTCCTGCAATTTCCATGCATGTGTCTAATTTTATCTTTTTCTCCCCCTTTGTCATAATAAAAAAAAGTAAGGGCAGAAATAGCATAAGCAAAATATAAAGTCAAGTTCAAAATATTACAACCTATAAAGTATCAAAGTTCCGTAAAGACAGAAAACAAAGATCAGAAAGTGAGTTGAGCAAGTCCTTGATTGCAGTAATATCTTTCTAAATGGAAGAAAGTTGTTGAGTCACATTTTCACGAAAAGTGTGTTGATGCAGCTCCAAAGCTTCTAGTCGCTGCAAAACTTCGTCATTGTCTTGACTAGTAGAAAATTTCTTTCATTTTGCTTGAGATGAAGGTGTCACAGAAGATGGTGAGGGTTCTGAAATTGATGGTTCAGTAGGATCAGATGTTTCAGTTTGATCAAAGTTTAAAGGAGGCAGATATTTATTTTTCATTCGTTTAAAAATAGTTTGATCAAAGAACTCCTTTCGCTCAATATATTTTTCATTAGTTAAGAGAACTTTGAAATGTCTGAAAATACGAGTAAGAAGTCATCCATAAGGAAGAAATGGTTTTTGTTTCCATAAATTAGTAAAATACACATTGGCCCAATTTACAGAAATATTTCCAAATAAGACATAAAGAGTCGTAGAGAGATATGTGGAATAGTAATCAAAAGATCCAGTTTTAGGTAGAACATTATGGGCAAGGATTCATCCAGCAATGCGTGCACGAGTTTGAAGATTGATATTTTTGAAAGGAGGACAATGAAGTGCACCGAGAAGAAGAATTTGTTAAAAAATTCTTTCATCATTAAGTTCAATAGTATTGAAAAGAGTGTCTGAAGGTGGATTTTCTAGGATTTGTCCAAGTAGTTTAGAATCAAACTCAATTTCAACATCGAGAACAATAGAGGAAAGAACTCCAGTTTCATGATCAATTTGTAAATGTGTATAAAACAAGTGAATCAGAAAAGGATAATGAAGGGTGTCTGCACAGGCATCAAAAAGATGTGAAATAACTGGAAATAATTCTCTGATTTGGTAACGAGAAAACAAGTGAAAGAGGACATTTCGGCCTGGTAAAATAGGAATTGCAGAAATCGATCCAAAAGTATCATATAAAAGAGGATTTCGGAGTAATCTGAGAGAAAATCCATGTCTTGCTGGAGGTGTAGGAGGAGGAGAACCTTTTGCGGATGCAGTCTTCTGACGAGACATGGTTGAAACAGATTCACCAAAAAAAAAAATCAATTGCAGAGAATGATTAATCAACACAGTCGTTGAGAAGAACAGTTGATGTCGACTTCCAAATGACGTTCGGTGGGATAAAGATGTTGTCGTGCGTCGTGCAACAGAAATAGAGGAAAATACGGTGGCTGACGGCGGGTGAGAAGGCTGCTACAAGGGGATTCCGGCGAGAACTGAAGATGCACTCGTCACGACAAGAGGATTACGGCGACTCCCTGTCACGACCAGAAGATTCCGGCGAGAAGAGGTTCGAACGACACGATCGAGGGTTTTTCGGAAGAGAGAGAGGGGTTCAAAGGGTTTCGTTTAAGAAAAACGAAAAGGTGCGTAAAAATGAAACGATGCCCTTTTTAAAAAAAAATCGGGTGTTAAAAAAAATCCAAGGGGTATTGGGTCCCTTCAATTGAATTTTTTTTTTTTTAAATTTAGTCGACTAAAATTTTATCAGTCGACTAATAAGGTGCGACTCATTCTGGAAAAAAAAATTTAAAGCATCAGTCGACTAGAATTTTATCAGTCGACTAATAAGGTGCAAATTTGAGATTTTGTTCGAAAATCAGCATTTTATAAATCCAAAAACGAGCAAATGCCTAGTTCTCTCCTAATTCTCATAAAATCTTCATTTTAGCCAAAATTCATCATCACAAGCCTCATTGATATTCTTTGGTTCTATTTTAGATATGAAAGCAATATTTGCAATATATTGCAATTGCCTTGTAGTTTGGACACCACTCTTTATTTCTCCAATAACTTGTTCATGTGGATGATTTGGAACTTCTTTCTAAACAGGTTGAAGAGGAATATTTTCTTGAGAAGTACTCTCTATCAAAGGTTCTTCTTGAAGTATTACTTCTTCTCCTTCGCTTAGAGGTATAACATGCTCACAATTCTCATCAAATGCAACGTGTAAAGATTCTTCAATGCAAGATGTTCTTTTATTGAAAATACGATAATCTTTACTTTTAGAAGAATATCCAAGAAATATTGATTCATCTGATTTTGAATCAAACTTATCAAGATTATCTTTGGTATTTAACAAGAAGCATTTGCTACCAAAATTTTTGAAATATGAGATCTTTGGTATATGATCATAATACAATTCAAAACATGTTTTATGTAAGATTGGTCGAATAAGAACACAGTTTAAAACATAACATGTTGTATTTATTGCTTCAGCCCTAAAGTATTTTGGTAAATTTTTATCTTGAAGCATGGTTCTAGCGCATTCTTTCAAAGTTCTATTCTTTCTTTCAACAACTCCATTTTGTGGAGCCGCTCTAGGAAAAGCAAAGTTGTGAGATATACCATGTAGATCACAAAACTTTAGAAAAGATTCATTTTCAAATTCACGACCATGATCACTACGAAATATAGATGTAGATTTTTCATTTGTAATTCTTCTACAAAGTTTGGAAAATTCAGGAAAAGCATCATTTTTGCTTTTTAGAAAAATCACCCATGTAAATCAAGAATAGTCATCTACTATAACAAAATCATACTTGCTACCATTCAAACTTTGAATTCTAGATGGTCCAAATAGATCTAAATGTAAAAGTTCAAGAGGACGTTTTGTTGAAACTATATCTTTTGCTTTAAAAGAACTCTTGATTTGTTTACCCCTTTGGCAAGCATCACATAAGTGATCCTTCTTATATGGTATTTTAGGTAGGTCTCTTACAAGATCATTCTTGGATAACTTTGAAATAATTTTGAAGTTAACATGTCCAAGTCTCTTCTGCCATAACCATTGAATTTCATTTGAAACAATAAGACATTTTTCATTAAAAGTGGGTAACTCATCTAGATAAAGTTCATACACATTGTTCCTTCTTTTACCTTTAAAAATGATCTTTTTAGATTGAAAATCAGAAATTAAGCATAAATCATGTTCAAAAGAAACATGAAAACCTTTATCAAATAATTGACTAATTGATAATAAATTATGCATTAAACCATCTACTAAAAGAACATTTTCTATCAAGGAAAATTTTGGATTACCAATATTATCAATACTTATTACTTTTCCCTTGTTATTGTCACCAAAGGTGACGGTTCCTCCATCCTTATTTTGGAGGGTGGAAAATAACTCCGGCCTTCCAGTCATATGTTTGGAACAACCGCTGTCCAATATCCATTTGCTCTTTATTTTGTGTACCTACAACAAAATTAGAAGACAAAGCATTTGACCCCTTTCTATTTTCGGGTCCATGAGAGTTAGTCTTTGGAACCCATATCCATTTGGATTTTGGTTTCCTTTGATAATAAATATTCTTTATATAAAAAGATTTAGCATTTCTAGAGTAATCATGTCTAGGCTTATAAGCATTATAAGTTTCATGATTAGATGCATTTCTATTATAACTAGAAAATTTAGTTCTTTGAACAAATGGTTGAGAATATTGTCTTTGATTCTTCACCATATAGTTTGGTCTATTTTGAGTATCAAAGAAGCTATATCCCAATTCGGCTTTATTAACCGAGCATCTTTGAGAACTAAGAAGTCTTTCTAGATTCTCTTGACCATTTGTGAATTTGATCACTATAGAAAGAAGATCATTTGATTTTTCTTTTAGACTATATATTTCTTTTTGTAAGAGATTGGTTCTAATTCCAATTTCTTTTATCTCAAATGCTTGGTAAGAGTTTTCCTTCTTGAGATCTTCTATCTCTTGAAGTAACACTTTGTTACCATATCCGATATAGATTCATTTTGCTTTATTTTAAACAATTCAAATTTATGAACTAAAGAAGCAATTTTGGATTCATTTACCTTTGACGTACCTTCATGAGTAACGAAAAGAATATGCCAGATTTCATTTGCTGTAGAGCATTGAGAGATACAATTGAACTCTACCTTGTCAACGGCACAATACAATGCATTCATAGCTTTGGCATTAAGTGAAGCAGTCTTCTTTTCTTCATCGGCCCATCGGCTGAAATCAGTTGATGGCATTTTGTACTTTTCTGAAACAACTCTCCAAATTTCGAGATCCATGGATTGCAAGAATATTGTCATTCTTACTTTCCAGTATCCATAGTTTATTCCGTTGAAGAGAGGAGGACGAACAAAGGAGCATTCTTCTTTGTGTTGAGATGTTGTAGTTGCCATGCTAGATGATGGTCAAATCAAAATAATAGCAAACCTGCTCTGATACCAAATGAAAGTGCAGTAGGATCGAGGCAATGAGCACTAGAGGGGGGGTGAATAGTGCTTTTAAAAATTGTTTGCGGAATTTTGATGGATTTTGCAAATCACAAAGCAAACACACAAAGAACACAATAATTTATCTTGGTTCGGTCTTTCCCGACCTACATCCAGTCCCCAAGCAAAACCTGCTTGAGATTTCCACTATCAACCTTGTGTAACTACAAGATCATACAGACCAAATCAGGTCCCACTTTCAGTAACACACCTACTGAAAGCAAACAACTCCTTTAAACCAAGGAGTCCTTCCGTTTACAGAAAAAAATAAGTAACAACTTACAATACAACCTATGAGCCCTTTTTATGAATGCAAATGAGATACAATTGACTTTTGAGGTTGTTGAAATACTCTACTCACGAATTCACTGTCTCTCAAAGGAATTTGAGTGAAAAACTGAAGTGAAAATTATCACGTGAGTTAGAAAATGAATATGAGTGAAAGGCAAAAAGTAATTGATTCAAATTGATTGAATTGAAGTGCTTTTGAGTGTAAAATGCACTCATATTTATAGTTGAAAGTTTTCATACGTTGAGGGTATGAAAGAGTGTCAAAACAGTCCATTTTGAATGATCAAAACGTTTGAAAAATGAAAAGACACGCCTTTTTAAAGTTTCAGGAAAAACAGCAAAATTAGTCGACTGGAACAGTAGTTAGTCGACTAATAATTAGCTATTAGTAGACTGATAGTTATCATCAGTCGACTGATCTGTTAATCGAGCTGTTTGAAAATCTAAAGTTTTGAAACTTAGTCGATTAGAGAAAAGTTAGTCGACTAATAATATCATCAGTAGACTGAAAAACCTTTCAGTCGACTGCTACTAAACTTTTCTGAAAAACATACATTTTGTCTGGTCAACTGATAAAGTCATTAGTCGACTGCTGTTAAATTTCAAGAAAACACATGTTCTGTCCAGTCGACTGATAAAGTCATTAGTCGACTACTGCTAAAATTTCCAACAAACAGACATTCTGTCCGGTCGACTAATAAAACCTTCGGTGGACTAATTTGACAAAAATGACATTTTGCTTAGAAAATTTGGCGCGAAAGGATTAGTCGACTGGTGAGTCTATTGGTCGACTAATAAACACGAAAATTTAAAAAAAGAGCTTTCTAAAAATATTTTCATGAAGGGTTCTTTTAGAAAAGTTTTTCTAAAGACTTTTTAGGTGAAATGCAATCGAAATATGCACTCTAAGTAAGGCTCTTACAAGAATCTAAGACTTTTAATGAATTTAACATTTGCACACTAGTCTTCAAAGATTCTTCATCGAATTCTTCAATGCTTGTCATCTTTCTTTATCGCCTTAGCTGAAATACAGTTGATTCACTTTCTCATCATCAAAACCTTGTACTTGAATTATCATGTACGACTTCATTGTCGTAACAGAAAGGGCTTGTTGCATGTGGTAAATGCAACTGTGATTCCTACGAAAGTGAGTTAGTGATAGTTTGATTATTTGCATTTTTCTTGTTTGTTCGAGGACTAGCAAAACATAAGCATGGGGGTATTTGATCATGCATATATTTTACGGATATTTCATATAAAAATATGCATGATTTCATGAGAAATTGATTTAAAAACCCAATTTTATGCTAGTTCTGAGTAAATGAGCTAAAATGATTTACAAATAGAAAATGCATGAAAAATAGCTTTATTTTACATTTTAATGCATATTTTAGTTTTTGACATAATTGTAGTAGTTTAGTTTTTGAAAATAGAGTTAAAATAGACTTAGTTTTATAATTTCTAAAACATAGTCATTTTGAGTTGTTTTGCAAATACTTTTTAAAGAGAGGTTTTGAAATGGGATTTTAGAAATAAGATGGACTTATGGACAAGACTTCAAATTTATAAATAGGCTACATAGCGGGAAGAGAAGCTTGTCTTCTCTTTCTTGCCCAAGCCTTCTCTTCTTCCCCTTCCTCTCCACCTCTTCTTGCCTTTTCTTCTCCTTATCCCTATTTTCCCCTCTTTTTCTCATCCTCTTTTCGGTGGAGAATTCTGACAAAGGTTGAAGCAAGAGAGAGGATTCCAACCTCTCTTCTAACCCCTCTGATTTCACGGTAAGTTCTTCTTCTTTTTGTTCTCTTCTTATTCTTCTTTTCTCCTCTCTGAATTTTCATTTGAACTCACATTTTAGAATTCATATTTCATGTTTTGATTTACTGTATGTAGATTCAGAAATTTCTAGATTGCATTGTTTAATCTTTTCTGCATTTTGATTTTTACTGGATGTTTTATTGCATTTGATCTACTGCATTTGATTCGAATTTTTCTTGATTGTGATTTACTGTTTTTCGTGATTTCGATTGACTATTTTTCTTCTTTCTGATGATCAATAGCAATTTGGAAAAGAAAAATTGATCATCTGATCGATTACATCCAATTGATTCTTGTTTTGAATTGCTTGAACTTCATTTGAGTATCTGTTTGATGATCAACGGAACTCCAGCAACCGCACGGAAAACTGGATCTTCGTCAAAATTCATCTGATCAATATTGTTGTTTGAGATCCAGTTTGTAATTGAATTCTGGTATTGAGCAAAGGTTTGGATCCATTCCAGCCAACCGGAATCGTAAGGATTTGTATTTGGCCAGAAAATTCTGTCATAATTGGCAAGAATCCCTTGCGTAAGATGATTTGCCGTGAATTGTTTATCACGGATTAGTGTAAAGCTCTGTTAAAATTTTCTTTTGACCAAAGTTAATGATGTTTCAAATCATCTGTTGTGTAGATTCTGGTGAATGTAATCGAATTTCTAGCGAAAAATCATTTTCAGGCAAATTTTAGTTCTGCTCTGGGTCACTGATTATTGTTACTGGTGAAATCTTGATCTGGCATCTAGCTACCGGAATTCCTTGCATAAGCTGTGGAATCGTGAGTTTCTATCACGATTCATTATTGTGATGCCCTAAACCCCGACCTTGTAAAAACCTTAGGTTTTTTAGCAATTTTTTTTTTGAAAGGATATACAGAGTGAAAAACAACTAGCGGAAGTAAAAGAGGGGAACAGGGGTAAAGCAAAGGCCGCAAGTCTGAGAGTGAGAAAACCAAACCACAAGAAAGTAAAGTATTTTTCATTTCCACACTATTTACAATGATAAAAAAAAACGAGACTGGGTACAAAAAGGGACAATCTCACAAAAAGGAGAGGTACAACCCCTCAAAACCCCAAAACCAGAAGAAGCCCGAATCTGCTGCAAAGTGTGGGTCTCAAGGCTCCTGCTGTGCATCATCGCATCGCACTGTGACTACTCGTCACCTGTATCCCCATAAAACGGGGTCAGTACTCTTGCGAGCTGGTGAGACAAACCATCCATACATTATCATTTTTGTGGAAAAGCAGAAAGTAGGCAGCATGATACAAGTATGCTAAGTACCAGACTATGACTATCATGATGGAACAATTAGAAACATTTAAATAAAAGTACAAGTGTGTGTCAGGTAGGTGCACGTGCTACAAGACTGTAAAACTACAAGTAAGTAACAGGGCAGCAACTAGAGTAACAAAGCAGAAACTGAACAACTGAAAGTAGCAGCTAAGGTAACAGAGTAGGAACCAACCAATAGAGTGTAGCAACTGAACAAAAGTGTATACTGCTCTAGAGTAACAACTACAGTAAGTCAGTCTGTTTGGTTAGTTCTTATGTTCATCTTTTTACCTCCTTCGGGTATGCGAAGGAAAACCCTCGAGTTTTGTGAGACATGCACCCGGCGTCTGTTATTCAATTTCGAATGTGGTAACCGGGGATGCTACAGAACGAAAAAACCACCTGCGGGCGACACGCAACCAGGAGAAACCTTTCGCAGGGGTAAAGGATTGCAATCCGTGCTACTGCAGTAGCAAAGGTCCCTGTAGAGGGCAACCTTGACCTCCCTAACTCTAACTGACTGGAGGTCAGAGGGCACATCGGCTCCTCAAAAGAACAAGTCGTAGTAATGACACGTCATTCGGGGTTGTACCATTCACCCTCTTCCTGGGTGACCAGATTGTGAATGGGGCGTGGCAGGTTTATCTTATTTAGGCTCAAACTTCAAGTCATACCTCCTCTCGAGGTGGTCATGCCTCGTGGTCCCCGTGGGGTACCCAAACGAGGACTTGGCATGCCCATTCACGTGCTCAGCCTCACACGGCCACTACGAGCACACCGCCTGTGAAGACGATAAAAATATACCATTTTATTTTATGCCTAGGGCGACACGAACATGTGAGCACATTCTCACGAACCCGGGCCATTGCCCGTAGACTCCAACCGAGTCTCAAAACCTCAACCGGTCAAAGGTGTCAAACCCTACAGTGTGTTTTATTCTCTCCAAGTGTATGCCATGTCGAGTGCAAAGCACACCTTTGGTGCAGCATATATCCATCGATATACGAATGGAAGCCAAACAGGAAGGCACTCGACACCTGAGCTAGTGACATACGTGTCAAGACGTGCCAAATTGCACGTGCGAAACAGGACAACCCACACAAGTATAATTTCGCCCAAGTATCGTGCTGTGAGCAACGATACGTCGACAAGCAGGTAGGGTACCACTAACTACAAGTTTTGAGCGGCACAAGGCTCAAAATACATATACTGTAGTTACGGGGTATGCGAGGAGCGTCCTGAGCCTGGACTACGTATTTCTTCCAAATATGCATACAATTATCGTAACGCGGCAAAACTCGCGTAGCGAAACCATCCGCAAGGGATCCTCACAAAACCGACACTCACGAATGTCAAGAACTAGAATCCAACCTAATCCCATGCTTATGGGAACAACATTAGCATATCCCGATGTGCGACTGCACTCTATCCGCACAACTGGGCACGAACAAGACTGAAAGCCTGAAAAGTCCACAGAACCGGACAAACCCACGCGAGCGTGTGTCACGACACCGCTTGCACACTCAACCGCACAGCCACCCCTACGGGGCAGTAGGGTACGATCCACCGAAGCCTGAAGCAACAACGTATGTTGCTAGCAAGCGACACATTCCGCTATAAGGCTCGAACATCGCCTATCGGCACGGAAGAGCAAACGTCGCCATGGATGAGTTCCCGTGGGACTCCACAGGGTCATGCCATCCTTAAAGAAACCGCAAGGGAGTCCGGACCCAGTGCTGAAACCCGCCAAGGGGCTGCCCAAAAGGTGACAAGATTACTGGGTGCCTTGGCACTCGGTGCCGATTTGGCGCCAACGGGGAACCAAAAACCCGGAGGGGATGAACAAGTGGCTAGGCCACGGGGGCCCTGTCGCCCTGGTCCACGCCCAGTTGGCAGGCCAAGAGGGGCTGACAGCCATACGGCTACAACCAGCATGTGCTGCCCCGGGTGTGCCAACACCCGGCTAAGCCTAGAGCACCCAAAAAGGTGCTAGGCTAGCCAAGGGCCCGAACGGCCGAAACAAGACCCCTAGAGAGGTCTGGTCCAATGGTGACCAGACCCAGCTAGGCCACAGGAAACCCCTGGTCTGAACCCAGTGGTTCGGACCAGGTTGCTGGGCTAAGCCCACCCCCTTAGCTGAGGTGCGACTAAGCCAAAGGGCCCATATAGGTGGGTCAAACCTACAGGTCTGGCCTGGACCCTATTGGTCCAGGCCCAGCCGACTACAAGGGGGCTAGGGCACATGGGGATGTGCCTCATATGCACCCCTGGTCTGGCCCAAAAGTGGGTCCAGACCCACGGTACCTGCTAGGTGCGCAACAACCCACAAGGGGAGTCAAGGGAAAAAAAATGGTGGGGCGCCCACACAAGTTAGGTGGCGCCACCCCAAGGAGGAGGTCTGGACCACTGGGGGTCCAGACCCAGCCTGACTACCCCAGCAACTGAGGTTGCTGGGGGCAAGCCATGCCTGGTCTGACCCAGCCATGGGTCCAGACCAGGCCCACAAGAGGGCCAGCGCGCCACCAAGGGGCGCGCTCAGTACAAGCCCGGGTGCTCTAAGCACCCGGTCTCAAGCTGTATAGCAGCCACACAGGTAGGGGGGGGGGGGGGGTCAGCCATTTTCTACAGACCCTAGGTCTGTAGCACCTGGCTTAAGCTAGCCCAGGGTTGAGCCAGGTCGCACCAGCCTGGCGCGCCTACCATGTGGGTGCGCCAAGGAGGTGGCCCGGGTGCCACGCGCACCCGACCATCAGCTGCTCCTAGGCAGCGAGCAAGGGGGCAAAAAAGGGGGCCTGCACAGGCCCCTGGTTCGAGCCAAATGGTGGCTCAGACCAGGGATGTGGCCCTTGACCACGCAGGTCAATACCCACACAAAACCATCGGGTGCTAAGGCACCCAGGGTGGTTCGGTTGGGCCAACAAAGGGGGGGGGGGGGGGGGGGCTTACCAATGGTGGGCTCACCTTATAGGTGGGTCCACCCCAGGTGGGTTTGGGTCCAGGGTGGCTCAGACCACCCTGCCAAGCTGTGGGCTGCAGCAGTCCAACTAGGACTGCTGCAGCTGGCCCAACCAAGATGAGGAAGGGAGCCCAGACTGACCAACTTTGGGTCAGTTCGAGGCTCGTTGTAGGGCCGGCAACGGACCAGCCCACATGTTGTGGGCCCAGCAAGGCCACCAAAGGACCTGGGCTGGCCATGGAAAGGCCCAGCCCAGCGCCCTACCAAGCATCATCCCCAAAAGAGCGTTCTACCCTTAATGCACCACAATGAACATAAAATAATTTTTTTTTAGGCATGGAAGGTGAGCTCACCTTGGTGCTGGGTTGGCCCAGCTGAAGCAACGTGTGGGAGGGAGAGAGAGTGTTGGAGAAGAGAGGAAGAAGAGAGAGGGTGTCGACCCTCTCTCTCTTCCCTTCCCTTGTTTAAAAAGGGAGAAGGAGAGATGGACGGTGGGGAGGGAAGGAGGGGAGATGAGAGGTCTCCCCCTCCCACGCCCCACCCTCTCCTAGAGCCTATGGGGGGGGGTCAAAGGTGGCCCCAACCACTCCCCTTAATTTAAGGGGAGTGGTTGGTCTTGACCTTTCAAGGTCAAGGTCAAGCCTCTCCAAAAAAAAAGAAATTGCCCCCCCCCCCTTTTTTTTGAAACAAGTAGGGCTACCCCCTAAGGGGCGCCCAGCCTATTCCCCCAAATCGTGGGCTGAGCCCACTAACCTTATTCAAAAATGCCTTTTTAAGGCCTCAAATCTTGGATTTTGCTTCTTTTCAAAATCCACTTTTTGGAAAGAGTTGTTTTGTAAATATGTTTTTCATAAACCTTTAAAATGACATGGGCTGAGGTGGAGCCCATGCCAAACCTTTTCTAAATGTCAAAACCCACCCCATGTAAAAGTGTTTTCAAAAACCCACTTCTAGGTTTTTACGAATTTGCAATTTACTTCTTTTTTTTTCTTTATAAAACTCAATACAATGATTATTTAAATGGACTTAATTAAACTAATTCAAAAACTAAAATTTTAAATTACATTTTGTGAATTAAGATTTAAACTATCATAAAGTATATTTAATTTCCCAATTACGGTGAAATTGGGCCTCGGTATAACTCAAAATTACTGATATACCCTTTTTCGCCAAATACTTGAAATAACAAGATATTTTCCTCGTTTAGGCTCCAAATTCGTAGCGAACCCATATGAATACAATATAAATATAATCCACAAGTATTGAGGTTCGATTCATCGCAGTTTGCCTCGAATCACCCCGTAGAACGAATCTATGCGATTCAGAACCTCAGAAGGCGATAATTGCCAATTTTACGAGCAATGCTCGTGCCGAAACAAGAATTTTCCAATCGTGAAATATATATATATATATATATATATATATATATATATATATATATATATATATATATATATATATATCATTTAATATCCTTCAGAAAAATAGTGGGTCTTACAATTATGGAACCAATAGTCATCAGGAATCTTTGATTGAGATCCACCATGAAGCTGCCGGAAATCCCTGTGTAAACTGTGTAAACCGTGAAAATTGGAAATCTGGCAATCTGGCTGTGACTTTTACTATTTTTTTTTCAGGCAAACTTCACTATTTCCGGTGACCGTGTGCCTTTGCTGAACTTCACTGTTCACTGTGTACTGTTTACTGAAATTCAATCGTCCAGACATGATTTATTGTTTGATCTCCGACAATAGTGTGTTAATTTTCAGTAAAATTGATCAATGATTTTCACTGAATTTTTTTTGCTGAAATTCACTGCATTTCTCTGTTAAACTTCACTACAGGAATTATGTTGATCTTTGTTGTTGCGGTTATTAAGATCAATTGAAGATTTATTTTGAAAACCAATTGAATCAGATTTTAAGAGTGTTGTACTAACTGTTTGATGCAATGCTATTGACCGTTAGTTAAGTGAATAATGCTAGTGTTACTTTATTAAATTGTTAGTTGTTTAGTTAATTGCATTGTTAGATATTAGATGAGTGATATATAATTGTTAGCTTAGTTGTAACTTCATTCAGTTAGTTAAGTAATCACATTTAATTAGTACTTGATCATTAGAGCTACTTAGTTAAGAAAATGTTGTTAGTTAGATTTTGATTTTAAATTTAGTTCTTAAAATTGCTTAGTGAATTGCTATTAGGTTTATATAGTTCATAGTATTTTAGCATTTAATTAGTATACTTTGCTTAGTGTAGTCTCTATTAGTATCTTGTACTGCTCGTGTTTGTTTGACCTGTGCAGGATCGCACAGGAGTGGAGCTCAAGCGCATACGTGACACGAAGTACGAAGATAGAAGATTTTTTTCTTTTATTTTAGAATTTCGCCCTCTGCGAAGGGTATTCATTTGTTGTAATAGTTAGTTGTTTTTATTTTTCTAGCACATTTTATATTTTACATTTTGGCAATAAAGAATAGTTTAGATTTATGTGCTTGAATACGAAGTATTCCCGTTCCCTGAGTTCGACCCGGTCTCATCCACTAGTGAGAACCAGTTTTTATTATTTGATGTCTGGTTTTCACATGTTCTTCATTTAAAAATCTTTTCAAAACTACAACAGATTTCAAAATAGACATCACCCGTGTGTTCGCAGGCTTAAGTCATTGCGTGCCTCATTTCAGTTCTTGTTTAATTTTTAATTCATTGTAATATTTTCTGTAATTGAACAGGTTCTATATCAATAAAATACAATTTTTAGATTTAATCTGAGTGTATCTCGTTCACTGTGGATTCAACCCGTACTTGCCACATTCGTGGAAAGTCAGTTTTTATTATTACTTGATTGGTGATTTTTCAAAATGCTTTGAACGATAAAATAAGGTTTTTAAAATAACGCCTACAAAAATAACCTTCAAAGGGCATAATCTCTTTATGCGTGTGCACAGTGCCATGGGGCACCTATATGTATTAGATTATCTGGATATAGGCACAATGATACACGTAAGTTTGTCTTTTTATCTGTTTACATGGGTGAAATGGTATATATTACTTTTGAATCAAATCTGCATATTCTTGGAAATTATTTTGTAAATCTACATAGTAATATACATCTGATTATCATATTGCATATGCAAACAGCCATTAAAATGATTTTGCATATTCCTGCAAAATATATATATATATATATATACCGACTGGGTCTGTCAACGCTCCAGTCCATTGTCATGCCCGGTTGGTCAGAGCAAACCAGTTCTGTTGTGACAAACAGGACAACAACTACACCCAATTAGGGTTTTGCTTACTCGGCATAAGTCAACTAGTGTAGGGACACCATAGGTCGGGCTCGGACCAACCCCATACTATTCAGTCCGAGTGTACAAATACACCCTCCTTATGGTGAATCAGTACCTCACTATATGTTTGACACTATAGCTTCAACATGCGTATGGTCTATATGGCAACCTGCAAACCATGTCACCATGTAAGACACGCCGGGAAGAGGGTCGGTATGACCTTAACGTACCACCCTGTGGAGGTTGTTGTTGGATGTCACCCCTAATGTGCAACATGGTTTTGTTGTTCTGTTGAATAGTATAGTGTCTGACTATGGTATTTAACTGTGGCAGCCTTTGTTGTAATCGTGGAGGTATAGCAAGCTGAGTCTACCAATTCTACCAAAGAGTTACTTCCCCGACCAATCATTCTGCCCATATACAACTCCGATACTCTTGGAATTTCATAAATTTCATTTGTAAATGTCATACCCCAACATATGCAAATCTATTGGGATTCTAAATTAGTCATCACATTAATTAGTGTCATACAATGACAAATACCAACCTGTTATGATTATAAACCGTCAGTTCACTTGTGATTGTCCTACACCCATGTACGCACATTTGCCATAGTAGTTATTTCTGGAAAATTCATTATGTGCATACACATGTAGTGCATTGGCAATTCACTATAGTACACATAACCTGAATTGGCTGAAAACTCATAAATGGGAACATACATTGGGTATAGCAGAGTACACTGCAATGCATACGTTTAATAGCATAATAAAATCTTGATTATTCGCTTATGAAGAGAATGTTATGTAATTGATCAATACGGTAAATGAATGAGATATTAATGATATATCCATGCTACACCTGAGCTCGTAAATGGTTGACATATGAATGTCACGATGCTGGTTCAATACATGTCCAGTGCTTGTTGATATATACATGTTTTACAAAACTAGTTAAATAAAAGGCATTTGACCTGCCAGGAGCAGCTGAATGTTAAAACTGAACTTACAGCTTCACAGAATGTTGATAGTGCCATATGAGCACTTATGAAATGTTAAAGTTTGGAATATGCCATGTGGTAGCATAACCAGTAGGGTACGATACGTATACCCTAGCACAAAAACAAAAGCTAAGATAATGCATATATAAGTACTTGGTTCAGGTTTGAACCGAAACGATGAAAAGTTGTATTAGTGCTTACTGCAACCTAAGTTAAGAAATGTGCATACATTGACATTACTCCGAGTGTAGGTTGGGATTTTTGGAAATCCCTGATTGTGCATTGACTCATACACAAAACAAACAGGAATGAAAAATATGCACATATAATATAAATGTGGCATTCTGGGTATACCTGAACGATGGTATATGTTATTGGTTTCCCGGGTGTGATCATCGCAAAAATTTTCCTCTTGTGGTTTCCTCTATTTTCCTTCTCTTTCCCTTTCTAACCTTCATTTTTCCTTTTAAAGGGGAAAATAAAAGACAGAATAGAAGAGAGAAGAGAAAAGAAAGAAAAGAGAGAGAGTAATTCTTTTGTGAATGTCTCACTTGACCTTAATTTTTGAAGAGATTTAAAAGATTACTCGCCTCTGTTTTTGAAATATTTACGGGAAAATTGGGAGACGAGGCTCGCTCGTCGGTACAAGATTCAACCGTTCCTGGTGCCTTTACCAGAGGTAATCGAACCAAGGATCGAATTTATGCCTTTTTGCTTTGCCTAAATATTATCTAAGAATTTATTCTAAGTCTAAAAATGCATAGAGAATCATGCTTGTGCAATGTAAATGCAGAAATGTATGCTTCCTAAGAAAACACTTTTGGAAATCTGAGATTTTCTAAGTGAAAAATGTGATGATGGAATGAAGAAATGATTTCTGAATAGTTGAATCTAACTTAGAACTTGAGATAGATAGGGAAAGACATTTTGAAGTTTTAAGTCTTTGAAATAATCAGAGTTTGGGAAAATAAATCTTGTCTTTGAGAAGAATGATTTGAAGCTGAGATAAAAGAAAAAGAAAGGAAGTTTCAAAGTCAGAAATGGACTTTGAATTTGAATTTTGGATCTGGATTTCAAAATGGAAATGGAATTTCAAATGAAATTGGATTCTATATTTAAAGTTTGAAATCAGGATGGAATTTTGGATTTATGAAATCCAAAATGGAATTTAAAAATAGAATTGGACTTGAGAGGTCCAGATGTGATTTTGAAAATGGAATTGGTTTTGAAATCTGGAATCCTAAATGGGATTGGATCTGAAGTCTGAGATCCAAGAATGGAGTTGGATCCGAAATCTGGAATCCTAAATGGAATTTGGATCCGAAGTCTGAAATCCAAAAATGAAGTTGAATTTGAAATCTAGGATCCTAAATGAAGTTGGATCTGAAGTCTGGAATCCAAAAATGGAGTTGGATCCGGGATCTGGAATCCTAGATGGAATTGGATCCGGAGTCTGGGATCCAAAATGAAGTTGAATCCGGTATCTGGAATCCTAGATGGAATTGGATCCGGAATCTGAAATCCTAAATGAGATTGGTTTTTGAAGGTCTGAATCCAATATGGAATTGGGTTCTAAATTTAGAACCCAAGGTGGAATTTGGATCTTTTGAAGATCCAAAATGGGACTTTTGAAGATGGATCTGGCTTTTGAAAACCCAGATTGAATTTTAAAACTTTAGGAAAAATTGAATTTTGAGATTCAGAATCAATCTCAAAATTTTGATTTTGGATTGAGAATCAAGACTCAATCTTTAGGTATGACTTTGAAGATGAAGAATAAGTTTTGATTTTGAATTTAGAAGATGAATCAGGAATTTCAGAGTTTAAATTAAGCTTTGAATTTTGATTTGAGATGTTAATTTTGAATTCGAAATTGAATCATGAAAAACGAATTTAGAGTTCCAAAGTAGAATTGAACTTTGAAATTTGATTTGAATTTGAAATGGAACTCTGAATGTAAAAAATGAATTTTGAAAGTTCAAAGTCAAATTGGCTTTTGAAATTGAATTTTGAATCTTGAAATGAAATAGGATTGATGATTTGAAATAGAATTTGAAGAAAGATATTCAAGACTACTTGGATTTTGAAAAAGAATTTTGGAAATATGATGCAATTCTATCCTAAATGATAAATGAATTTAAAGAATTTGAAATTAAATTTTGAAAAATCATATTTCATTCTTTAAGTGAATTAAAATAAGATTGAAGATATAATACATCCCTGACTATGGTCATTGAATGTATTATGTAATAATCATATTTGAATTCAGGTGAAGAATAAACATATTTTGGTGCTTTTACAGAGTTTAATATGAAATTAACTCTCAATATATCCTGACTATGGCCATTGATATAGATTTTGAGTTAATTTTAAGTTAAACTCTGATAAAAGAAGAAGATATTTTGAAAATATGATGATTTTTGAAAAGAGACCCACTATGGATCCAATGTTATTCCATAAAAGATGAAAATCATAAGTTTTGTTCACATCCTGACTATGGCCATTGATGCAAATCATCAACTTAGGATTTAATCACCTCTTATTAGAATGGTGCACGTGCCATTCGTGTGCCCATGATGGATTTTCAGAAATAAAAGAGAAGACTGATATGAAAACAAGCAATTTCCATGATGCTCATACATTCTAATCTAGTGCTTGAAATATAAATTCTCATTATAATCTAGCTATTACATTGGAGTTACATTGATCTTAGAAGGGAAAATAGCACTCTTCACATGTTCCCTGCAAGAATCAAGTTTAGCACAAAGTAGAAAAATGCACGTGTGAAGGGAATGAAAGTTTATATACTAGTCAGTGGAACATTCAGATGTAAAAGAAAAGAAGGAAAATAGTGCACCTGAGATGCCTATATGCGTATGATGGGGGAATTTATCCAAACATGCTTAAGAACATACATAGAGGAACACATGTGAAGACATATATATATATATATATATATATATATATATATATATATATATATATATATATATATATATATATATATATATATATATATATATATATATATATATATATATATATATATATATATGTACACATATAGATATGTATGTATGTATGTATGTACCTATGACTATAAGGTTTGAGCTCATTTATACATAGGTCATGCATATAGGGTATGTCAGGGAAATTGCAACTGAAAAGACAATATGTAAATAACCTGCAGGGGAAGCATTGCTGCAATTGCAGCAAATGTGTTTTACAAAGGTGGGCAGCAGCTGGAGTAGCACATTTCCACAGTGCACTAATGCACATATGATGAAGATGGCAAGTGGGGTTGGTGAGTTTATGAGTGTGTTGCTATGGGTTTTAGCAGTGACATGGTGGTGAAGTACGGTTGTAGGTGCTGGGAACACTTACAGCAACATAAAGTATTTGTTGTGAGTGTTTACAGCAACACAAGGTATTTGTTGTAAGCACTTATAGCAATACAGAGTATCTGCCCTAAGTATTTAGGCGGCTGAAGGGTGGGTTGTGTTGAACAGTGAATATGTGTGCAGGAAGTGGTGATCAGTGTAGTATAAGGCTATTGTGAAGGGTTTTCAGCCGGTGTAAATGTTGAACATGCCGTTAGTGATTATGATGCAGCAAATGAGGGTGGAGTAACAGCAAGGTGCAGGAAATGATGCTAACATGGGTGAATTTGAATATGTTGTAGGTGGTTGTAGGTATGATGCTGGGAATGGTAGTGGTCATAATGATATGCAAAGACAAATAGACATTGTCCAATAGATGCAATGCAAAGTCAGAAAAAAAATGTTGCATACTGTAATTTCACAGTGACTTAAGTTAAAAAAAATAATCAGATCTTACAATCCTTTTCCTACAAATCTGAGCTAACAACAAGATGATTCAAAATATCGGATCTATTTTCACAGCAAATCATAACCTCTCCAATTATACGATAATTCTAGAGTAATGTTATCAGTGATGCAATATGGCAGATCCAATTTACAATCAGCCAAATATGACAGAGAAGTTTTCACAGCAAAGTTAAGAGATTTCACAATGAGCTAAGCACACATTTTTATTCCCAATTAACAATATATACACTATGATATCCAATGGAATGAAAGCATTGATAACACAGGGCACTTGCTGATACAGGAGAAAGATTTTCAGTGAAATCAAAAGATTTCACAGTGAATTATACCATTCGGATGACATCTCTTGAAATGAATGCATCGATGATGCAGGCAAGACGTTGTAACGAATACAACAGGAAATATCGCAAGTGTGGTGGAGTTATTGTGATGCGCAGATGTGACATGAGATGACATTGTGTGAGCATGCAAGTGTGGTAGTGAAGTGTATATACAAGCATAGAGGTGGGTGCTGAAATATGACAGTGAGAGCTGGGTAAAATGGGTGGTTGCTTGTGAACACCCCAAATTTTTTAAAGTTTTGTAAAAATGTCCTTTTTTCCCCTGGCTCTATCTTCTGAGAAAATCAAAGCTAAATTTCAGTTATTCTTCAGATTTTCTGGATCAAATTCTATGTTGATATATTCAAACTCGATTTTGAGTCCGGACCCAATGTTTTAAATCCAAATCTGAGCCTCGTTATCCAATTTCCAAAATGAAAATTACAAAAATACCAAAAAAAAGGGTTTTGAATGGCTCGGGCAGTTCATCCGGCATCCGTTTGGATCCACTACTCTGTATTTCTCGATTTGAGGTTTAAAACTCAAATATTTTCTCAAATTTCGGATATAAAACTTGTTTTTCTGAAGAAAATTCTAGAAGATGAACTTGAATTCTCAGTAAAAGCCCTCTTTTGTAAATATTTGTAAAATATTATAGATAGTTTAGAAACTCCATGATTTTAGAGTTTTGTTTGCAAAAATATCAAAAAAATATAGAAAATGAAGAAAGGGAGCAAAAAAAAAAAAGGTAAAAAGATAAAAATACAGAAATTGATCAAGTAAGCCCCCTTTTTATAGAAATTCGCTTTTGTAAAAAACTCTTTTAGCAAAATTTTCTTAAAAGAGTCGTCCCTTTGAGCTTTGTTAAAACTTTCTCAAGATTTTCGAAAGGCCTCCTTCTCGAGACTTCCTTTCCCCCTTTATAAAAATACACAGGGGGAAGAGGGGTCGGCACCGCCTCTTCACCCCCTCACCCCTTTCCTCCTCCTGGCTCTCTTACCTCTTCAATTCCCTTTGTTTTTTTTTGTGCTCCCCATTCCAAGCAAATCGAGGATTGACTGCGTCTATAGGTAAACAACCTATCCTCATCTCTTTTTCTTCAGTATTGTTTGTTTTCTTCTTTTTTTTATTTTATTTTTCCTGGTTCTTCATCGTCTTTCCTCTCGTTATTTATATTGATTCACCAAAGGCAACATGGTATCATCGACCTACTTATCGCAGTTTCGATGATACACCTTGCTACAATAAATCATACACACATTATTTTCATTTTTTTTTTTATTCTGGATAGATTGTTCAAATATACTTGCTTTGTTAGTAGCAATTTATTTTTCCTATATATTGTTGTCTCTGTTTTGTCTCAGTGGTTTGATTGAGTTTGTTCTTATTCATTTCTGAAAATTTTACAATATACAAACTCTTTCTTCCCCCCTTTATTTTGATTTTTCTTTTTTTGATTTTCCATGCTTTATTTTCATTTACGCACCCGATGTAGCATCGTTTTGCCTATAGCAAAACACTGATCTACATGTATCATGCAAACATCAACGGAATATTTACATTCCGACATTTTTTTCTATGTAGCATCGTTTATTTGTAATTCTTTTCCAAATCTCTTTGATCCCCTTTCTATGTGTTCTATATAAAACCGTATTTCATTTCTGTATCTTCTCTTTTCATTTTGATCGCCCTTTTTGTCATGGCCTATTTATATTTTTCGGTTTTCCTGTCTGCCATCCCTTATTTGACATCACGATCGATATCAGTATTTTAATTATGTCCTGATTTTTCTTTATGGTTGCATTTGATCTGGGCTGGCCATGGAAAGGCCCAGCCCAGCGCCCTACCAAGCATCATCCCCAAAAGGGCGTTCTACCCTTAATGCACCACAATGAACATAAAAGATTTTTTTTTTAAATTAAATGAAAAGGCATGGAAGGGGAGCTCACCTTGGTGCTGGGTTGGCCCAGCTGAAGCAATGTGTGGGAGGGAGAGAGAGTGTTGGAGAAGAGAGGAAGAAGAGAGAGGGTGTCGACCCTCTCTCTCTTCCCTTGTTTAAAAAGGGAGAAGGAGAGATGGACGGTGGGGAGGGAAGGAGGGGAGATGAGAGGTCTCCCCCTCCCACGCCCCACCCTCTCCTAGAGCCTATGGGGGGGGGGGGTCAAAGGTGGCCCCAACCACTCCCCTTAATTTAAGGGGAGTGGTTGGTCTTGACCTTTCAAGGTCAAGGTCAAGGTCAAGCCTCTCCAAAAAAAAAGAAATTGCCCCCCCCTCCCCCTTTTTTGAAACAAGTAGGGCTACCCCCTAAGGGGCGCCCAGCCTATTCCCCCAAATCGTGGGCTGAGCCCACTAACCTTATTCAAAAATGCCTTTTTAAGGCCTCAAATCTTGGATTTTGCTTCTTTTCAAAATCCACTTTTTGGAAAGAGTTGTTTTGTAAATATGTTTTTCATAAACCTTTAAAATGACATGGGCTGAGGTGGAGCCCATGCCAAACCTTTTCTAAATGTCAAAACCCACCCCATGTAAAAGTGTTTTCAAAAACCCACTTCTAGGTTTTTACGAATTTGCAATTTACTTCTTTTTTTTTCTTTATAAAACTCAATACAATGATTATTTAAATGGACTTAATTAAACTAATTCAAAAACTAAAATTTTAAATTACATTTTGTGAATTAAGATTTAAACTATCATAAAGTATATTTAATTTCCCAATTATGGTGGAATTGAGCCTCAGTATGACTCAAAATTACTGATATACCCTTTTTCGCCAAATACTTGAAATAACAAGATATTTTCCTCGTTTAGGCTCCAAATTCGGAGCGAACCCATATGAATACAATATAAATATAATCCACAAGTATTGAGGTTCGATTCATCGCAGTTTGCCTTGAATCACCCCGTAGAACGAATCTACGCGATTCAGAACCTCAGAAGGCGATAATTGCCAATTTTACGAGCAATGCTCGTGCCGAAACAAGAATTTCCCAATCGTGAAATATATATATCATTTAATATCCTTCAGAAAAATAGTGGGGCTTACAATTATGGAATCAATAGTCATCAGGAATCTTTGATTGAGATCCACCATGAAGCTGCCGGAAATCCCTGTGTAAACTGTGTAAACCGTGAAAATTGGAAATCTGGCAATCTGGCTATGACTTTTACTATTTTTTTTTCAGGCAAACTTCACTATTTCCGGTGACCGTGTGCCTTTGCTGAACTTCACTGTTCACTGTGTACTGTTTACTGAAATTCAATCGTCCGGACATGATTTATTGTTTGATCTCCGACAATAGTGTGTTAATTTTCAGTAAAATTAATCAATGATTTTCACTGAATTTTTTTTGCTGAAATTCACTGCATTTCTCTGTTAAACTTCACTACTGGAATTATGTTGATCTTTGTTGCTGCGGTTATTAAGATCAATTGAAGATTTATTTTGAAAACCAATTGAATCAGATTTTAAGAGTGTTGTACTAACTGTTTGATGCAATGCTATTGACCATTAGTTAAGTGAATAATGCTAGTGTTACTTTATTAAACTGTTAGTTGTTTAGTTAATTGCATTGTTAGATATTAGATGAGTGATATATAATTGTTAGCTTAGTTGTAACTTCATTCAGTTAGTTAAGTAATCACATTTAATTAGTACTTGATCATTAGAGCTACTTAGTTAAGAAAATGTTGTTAGTTAGATTTTGATTTTAAATTTAGTTCTTAAAATTGCTTAGTGAATTGCTATTAGGTTTATATAGTTCATAGTATTTTAGCATTTAATTAGTATACTTTGCTTAGTGTAGTCTCTATTAGTATCTTGTACTGCTCGTGTTTGTTTGACCTGTGCAGGATCGCACAGGAGTGGAGCTCAAGCGCATACGTGACACGAAGTACGAAGATAGAAGATTTTTTTCTTTTATTTTAGAATTTCGCCCTCTGCGAAGGGTATTCATTTGTTGTAATAGTTAGTTGTTTTTATTTTTCTAGCACATTTTATATTTTACATTTTGGCAATAAAGAATAGTTTAGATTTATGTGCTTGAATACGAAATATTCCCGTTCCCTGAGTTCGACCCGGTCTCATCCACTAGTGTGAACCAGTTTTTATTATTTGATGTCTGGTTTTCACATGTTCTTCATTTAAAAATCTTTTCAAAACTACAACAGATTTCAAAATAGACATCACCCGTGTGTTCGCAGGCTTAAGTCACTGCGTGCCTCATTTCAGTTCTTGTTTAATTTTTAATTCATTGTAATATTTTCTGTAATTGAACAGGTTCTATATCAATAAAATATAATTTTTAGATTTAATCTGAGTGTATCTCGTTCACTGTGGATTCAACCCATACTTGCCACATCCGTGGAAAGTCAGTTTTTATTATTACTTGATTGGTGATTTTTCAAAATGCTTTGAACGATAAAATAAGGTTTTTAAAATAACGCCTACAAAAATAACCTTCAAAGGGCATAATCTCTTTATGCGTGTGCACAGTGCCATGGGGCACCTATATGTATTAGATTATCTGGATATAGGCACAATGATACACGTAAGTTTGTCTTTTTATCTGTTTACATGGGTGAAATGGTATATATTACTTTTGAATCAAATCTGCATATTCTTGGAAATTATTTTGTAAATCTACATAGTAATATACATCTGATTATCATATTGCATATGCAAACAGCCATTAAAATGATTTTGCATATTCCTGCAAAATATATATATATATATATATATATATATATATATATATATATATATATATATATATATATATATACCGACTGGGTCTGTCAACGCTCCAGTCCATTGTCATGCCCGGTTGGTCAGAGCAAACCAGTTCTGTTGTGACAAACAGGACAACAACTACACCCAATTAGGGTTTTGCTTACTCGGCATAAGTCAACTAGTGTAGGGACACCATAGGTCGGGCTCGGACCAACCCCATACTATTCAGTCCGAGTGTACAAATACACCCTCCTTATGGTGAATCAGTACCTCACTATATGTTCGACACTATAGCTTCAACATGCGTATGGTCTATATGGCAACCTGCCAACCATGTCACCATGTAAGACACGACGGGAAGAGGGTCGGTATGACCTTAACGTACCACCCTGTGGAGGTTGTTGTTGGATGTCACCCCTAATGTGCAACATGGTTTTGTTGTTCTGTTGAATAGTATAGTGTCTGACTATGGTATTTAACTGTGGCAGCCTTTGTTGTAATCGTGGAGGTATAGCAAGCTGAGTCTACCAATTCTACCAAAGAGTTACTTCCCCGACCAATCATTCTGCCCATATACAACTCCGATACTCTTGGAATTTCATAAATTTCATTTGTAAATGTCATACCCCAACATATGCAAATCTATTGGGATTCTAAATTAGTCATCACATTAATTAGTGTCATACAATGACAAATACCAACCTGTTATGATTATAAACCGTCAGTTCACTTGTGATTGTCCTACACCCATGTACGCACATTTGCCATAGTAGTTATTTCTGGAAAATTCATTATGTGCATACACATGTAGTGCATTGGCAATTCACTATAGTACACATAACCTGAATTGGCTGAAAACTCATAAATGGGAACATACATTGGGTAATGCAGAGTACACTGCAATGCATACGTTTAATAGCATAATAAAATTTTGATTATTCGCTTATGAAGAGAATGTTATGTAATTGATCAATATGGTAAATGAATGAGATATTAATGATATATCCATGCTACACCTGAGCTCGTAAATGGTTGACATATGAATGTCACGATGCTGGTTCAATACATGTCCAGTGCCTGTTGATATTTACATGTTTTACAAAACTAGTTAAATAAAAGACATTTGACCTACCAGGAGCAGCTGAATGTTAAAACTGAACTTACAGCTTCACAGAATGTTGATAGTGCCATATGAGCACTTATGAAATGTTAAAGTTTGGGATATGCCATGTGGTAGCATAACCAGTAGGGTACGATACGTATACCCTAGCACAAAAACAAAAGCTAAGATAATGCATATATAAGTACTTGGTTCAGGTTTGAACCGAAACGATGAAAAGTTGTATTAGTGCTTACTGCAACCTAAGTTAAGAAATGTGCATACATTGACATTACTCCGAGTGTAGGTTGGGATTTTTGGAAATCCCTGATTGTGCACTGACTCATACACAAAACAAACAGGAATGAAAAATATGCACATATAATATAAATGTGGCATTCTGGGTATACCTGAACGATGGTATATGTTATTGGTTTCCCGGGTGTGATCATCGCAAAAATTTTCCTCTTGTGGTTTCCTCTATTTTCCTTCTCTTTCCCTTTCTAACCTTCATTTTTCCTTTTAAAGGGGAAAATAAAAGACAGAATAGAAGAGAGAAGAGAAAAGAAAGAAAAGAGAGAGAGGAATTCTTTTGTGAATGTCTCACTTGACCTTAATTTTTGAAGAGATTTAAAAGATTACTCGCCTCTGTTTTTGAAATATTTACGAGAAAATTGGGAGACGGGGCTCGCTCATCGGTACAAGGTTCAATCGTTCCTGGTGCCTTTACCAGAGGTAATCGAACCAAGGATCGAATTTATGCCTTTTTGCTTTGCCTAAATATTATCTAAGAATTTATTCTAAGTCTAAAAATGCATAGAGAATCATGCTTGTGCAATGTAAATGCAGAAATGTATGCTTCCTGAGAAAACACTTTTGGAAATCTGAGATTTTCTAAGTGAAAAATGTGATGATGGAATGAAGAAATGATTTCTGAATAGTTGAATCTAACTTAGAACTTGAGATAGATCAGGAAAGACATTTTGAAGTTTTAAGTCTTTGAAATAATCAGAGTTTGGGAAAATAAATCTTGTCTTTGAGAAGAATGATTTGAAGCTGAGATAAAAGAAAAAGAAAGGAAGTTTCAAAGTCAGAAATGGACTTTGAATTTGAATTTTGGATCTGGATTTCAAAATGGAAATGGAATTTCAAATGAAATTGGATTCTATATTTAAAGTTTGAAATCAGGATGGAATTTTGGATTTATGAAGATCCAAAATGGAATTTAAAAATAGAATTGGACTTGAGAGGTCCAGATGTGATTTTGAAAATGGAATTGGTTTTGAAATCTGGAATCCTAAATGGGATTGGATCTGAAGTCTGAGATCCAAGAATGGAGTTGGATCCGAAATCTGGAATCCTAAATGGAATTTGGATCCGAAGTCTGAAATCCAAAAATGAAGTTGAATTTGAAATCTAGGATCCTAAATGAAGTTGGATCTGAAGTCTGGAATCCAAAAATGGAGTTGGATCCGGGATCTGGAATCCTAGATGGAATTGGATCCGGAGTCTGGGATCCAAAATGAAGTTGAATCCGGGATCTGGAATCCTAGATGGAATTGGATCCGGAATCTGGAATCCTAAATGAGATTGGTTTTTGAAGGTCTGAATCCAATATGGAATTGGGTTCTAAATTTAGAACCCAAGGTGGAATTTGGATCTTTTGAAGATCCAAAATGGGACTTTTGAAGATGGATCTGGGTTTTGAAAACCCAGATTAAATTTTAAAACTTTAGGAAAAATTGAATTTTGAGATTCAGAATCAATCTCAAAATTTTGATTTTGGATTGAGAATCAAGACTCAATCTTTAGGTATGACTTTGAAGATGAAGAATAAGTTTTGATTTTGAATTTAGAAGATGAATCAGGAATTTCAGAGTTTAAATTAAGCTTTGAATTTTGATTTGAGATGTTAATTTTGAATTCGAAATTGAATCATGAAAAACGAATTTAGAGTTCCAAAGTAGAATTGAACTTTGAAATTTGATTTGAATTTGAAATGGAACTCTGAATATAAAAAATGAATTTTGAAAGTTCAAAGTCAAATTGGCTTTTGAAATTGAATTTTGAATCTTGAAATGAAATAGGATTGATGATTTGAAATAGAATTTGAAGAAAGATATTCAAGACTACTTGGATTTTGAAAAAGAATTTTGGAAATATGATGCAATTCTATCCTAAATGATAAATGAATTTAAAGAATTTGAAATTAAATTTTGAAAAATCATATTTCATTCTTTAAGTGAATTAAAATAAGATTGAAGATATAATACATCCCTGACTATGGTCATTGAATGTATTATGTAATAATCATATTTGAATTCAGGTGAAGAATAAACATATTTTGGTGCTTTTACAGAGTTTAATATGAAATTAACTCTCAATATATCCTGACTATGGCCATTGATATAGATTTTGAGTTAATTTTAAGTTAAACTCTGATAAAAGAAGAAGATATTTTGAAAATATGATGATTTTTGAAAAGAGACCCAGTATGGATCCAATGTTATTCCATAAAAGATGAAAATCATAAGTTTTGTTCACATCCTGACTATGGCCATTGATGCAAATCATCAACTTAGGATTTAATCACCTCTTATTAGAATGGTGCACGTGCCATTCGTGTGCCCATGATGGATTTTCAGAAATAAAAGAGAAGACTGATATGAAAACAAGCAATTTCCATGATGCTCATACATTCTAATCTAGTGCTTGAAATATAAATTCTCATTATAATCTAGCTATTACATTGGAGTTACATTGATCTTAGAAGGGAAAATAGCAATCTTCACATATTCCCTGCAAGAATCAAGTTTAGCACAAAGTAGAAAAATGCACGTGTGAAGGGAATGAAACTTTATATACTAGTCAGTGGAACATTCAGATGTAAAAGAAAAGAAGGAAAATGGTGCACCTGAGATGCCTATATGCGTATGATGGGGGAATTTATCCAAACATGCTTAAGAACATACATAGAGGAACACATGTGAAGACATATATATATATATATATATATATATATATTCATACATGTATGTATATATATATATATATATATATGTACACATATAGATATGTATGTATGTACCTATGACTATAAGGTTTGAGCTCATTTATACATAGGTCATGCATATAGGGTATGTCATGGAAATTGCAACTGAAAAGACAATATGTAAATAACCTGCAGGGGAAGCATTGCTGCAATTGCAGCAAATGTGTTTTACAAAGGTGGGCAGCAGCTGGAGTAGCACATTTCCATAGTGCACTAATGCACATATGATGAAGATGGCAAGTGGGGTTGGTGAGTTTATGAGTGTGTTGCTATGGGTTTTAGCAGTGACATGGTGGTGAAGTACGGTTGTAGGTGCTGGGAACACTTACAGCAACATAAAGTATTTGTTGTGAGTGTTTACAGCAACACAAGGTATTTGTTGTAAGCACTTATAGCAATACAGAGTATCTGCCCTAAGTATTTAGGCGGCTGAAGGGTGGGTTGTGTTGAACAGTGAATATGTGTGCAGGAAGTGGTGATCAGTGTAGTATAAGGCTATTGTGAAGGGTTTTCAGCCGGTGTAAATGTTGAACATGCCGTTAGTGATTATGATGCAGCAAATGAGGGTGGAGTAACAGCAAGGTGCAGGAAATGATGCTAACATGGGTGAATTTGAATATGTTGTAGGTGGTTGTAGGTATGATGCTGGGAATGGTAGTGGTCATAATGATATGCAAAGACAAATAGACATTGTCCAATAGATGCAATGCAAAGTCAGAAAAAAAATGTTGCATACTGTAATTTCACAGTGACTTAAGTTAAAAAAAATAATCAGATCTTACAATCCTTTTCCTACAAATCTGAGCTAACAACAAGATGATTCAAAATATCGGATCTAATTTCACAGCAAATCATAACCTCTCCAATTATACGATAATTCTAGAGTAATGTTATCAGTGATGCAATATGGCAGATCCAATTTACAATCAGCCAAATATGACAGAGAAGTTTTCACAGCAAAGTTAAGAGATTTCACAATGAGCTAAGCACACATTTTTATTCCCAATTAACAATATATACACTATGATATCCAATGGAATGAAAGCATTGATAACACAGGGCACTTGCTGATACAGGAGAAAGATTTTCAGTGAAATCAAAAGATTTCACAGTGAATTATACCATTCGGATGACATCTCTTGAAATGAATGCATCGATGATGCAGGCAAGACATTGTAACGAATACAACAGGAAATATCGCAAGTGTGGTGGAGTTATTGTGATGCGCAGATGTGACATGAGATGACATTTTGTGAGCATGCAAGTGTAGTAGTGAAGTGTATATACAGGCATAGAGGTGGGTGCTGAAATATGATAGTGAGAGCTGGGTAAAATGGGTGGTTGCTTGTGAACACCCCAAATTTTTTAAAGTTTTGTAAAAATGTCCTTTTTTCCCCTGGCTCTATCTTCTGAGAAAATCAAAGCTAAATTTCAGTTATTCTTCAGATTTTCTGGATCAAATTCTATGTTGATATATTCAAACTCGATTTTGAGTCCGGACCCAATGTTTTAAATCCAAATCTGAGCCTCGTTATCCAATTTCCAAAATTAAAATTACAAAAATACCAAAAAAAAGGGTTTTGAATCGCTCGGGCAGTTCATCCGGCATCCGTTTGGATCCACTACTTTGTATTTCTCGATTTGAGGTTTAAAACTCAAATATTTTCTCAAATTTTGGATATAAAACTTGTTTTTCTGAAGAAAATTCCAGAAGATGAACTCGAATTCTCAGTAAAAGCCCTCTTTTGTAAATATTTGTAAAATATTATAGATAGTTTAGAAACTCCATGATTTTAGAGTTTTGTTTGCAAAAATATCAAAAAAATATAGAAAATGAACAAAGGGAGCAAAAAAAAAAAAGATAAAAAGATAAAAATACAGAAATTGATCAAGTAAGCCCCCTTTTTATAGAAATTCGCTTTTGTAAAAAACTCTTTTAGCAAAATTTTCTTAAAAGAGTCGTCCCTTTGAGCTTTGTTAAAACTTTCTCAAGATTTTCGAAAGGCCTCCTTCTCGAGACTTCCTTTCCCCTTTTATAAAAATACACAGGGGGAAGAGGGGTCGGCACCGCCTCTTCACCCCCTCACCCCTTTCCTCCTCCTGGCTCTCTTACCTCTTCAATTCCCTTTGTTTTTTTTTGTGCTCCCCATTCCAAGCAAATCGAGGATTGACTGCGTCTATAGGTAAACAACCTATCCTCATCTCTTTTTCTTCAGTATTGTTTGTTTTCTTCTTTTTTTTATTTTATTTTTCCTGGCTCTTCATCGTCTTTCCTCTCGTTATTTATATTGATTCACCAAAGGCAACATGGTATCATCGACCTACTTATCGCAGTTTCGATGATACACCTTGCTACAATAAATCATACACACATTATTTTCATTTTTTTTTTATTCTGGATAGATTGTTCAAATATACTTGCTTTGTTAGTAGCAATTTATTTTTCCTATATATTGTTGTCTCTGTTTTGTCTCAGTGGTTTGATTGAGTTTGTTCTTATTCATTTCTGAAAATTTTACAATATACAAACTCTTTCTTCCCCCCTTTATTTTGATTTTTCTTTTTTTGATTTTCCATGCTTTATTTCCATTTACGCACCCGATGTAGCATCGTTTTGCCTATAGCAAAACACTGATCTACATGTATCGTGCAAACATCAACGGAATATTTACATTCCGACATTTTTTTCTATGTAGCATCGTTTATTTGTAATTCTTTTCCAAATCTCTTTGATCCCCTTTCTGTGTGTTCTATATAAAACCGTATTTCATTTCTGTATCTTCTCTTTTCATTTTGATCGCCCTTTTTGTCATGGCCTATTTATATTTTTCGGTTTTCCTGTCTCCCATCCCTTATTTGACATCACGATCGATCTCAGTATTTTAATTATGTCCTGATTTTTCTTTATGGTTGCAGTTTTCAGTATATCTCATGTTTTAACGGTTTACTCTTTATCACCGATCGTATGTGGTTGACATCATCGCCATCTTATTCTCTGTTTTATGCTTCACGAAAAGGGGGGGGGGGGGTTATGATTTGCTAAAACCTTCTAGACAATCACTTTTGTTGTTCATTGTTTCAATGACCTCCAGATTTATGTTAATATTAGCATATATTATAAGGGTGCTAAAGAGTATTTTATCTAAATCATTTCCTGTTTACTACCATCCCACTTATCATGAGTCGTGTGTTTGTTCCCCCATTTATCTTTTGCATCGCCTGTATATGTAGTCTTCTGATATGCATCTGTTTTTCTCATCTGCTGCGCATACTATGCATCGTGTCGGTGATGGCACCTGAGATGTCATCCGAGCATCCATTTTGAGTTTTCTCTGCTTTGACATTCCAATTCCTGATGTTTCCTTTGCGAAATATGCTCCCATGGTACCCAAGGCTCATGACAACAATGGAAGAAACGTCATGATTGGCTTTTAAGATAATAGGTAACTCATCAAGTTGCTGCAGTAAGATGGAGTAACCTGAGAATCTGAGTGGTTATGATCATTCACAGCCCACTTATTTTCTTTTTGTTTTTTTTTTATTTGTTATGTAATGCCCATATACTATATGGTATTTCTGTCATCAATACATGCATTCCGTTCAACATCATCTTACAGGATATCAACACCACTATTTCTCACATATGTCTGTTGATGAATTTCATATTCACATCCTAAGATCTTGTGTACATTCTTTTTATATTTTGCACAAAAGGGGAATATGACCCGAATCTAAAAGCATTCAAATAGCCATGTCTCAAAGTCAGAGGTAATTTGTTTTAAACCTGTTTGAAGCAAGCAAGGGTGAGTATATTACTGTGTTTACAGGAGTACTTCGTTAAACACTTACTATGAATTCCATTTTTCTACAGATAATCTACCGCTAAGGCAAATTCATCACACTATACAACATCACCATCAGCTTCTTCTCCGAACAGAGCAGTCTCTGGTTGAATCGATAGCTCCTTTTGAGAATAAGTTTCCTTCTGAAGTAATAAGCTAAGAATGCTGATTGCCTAACAACAAGGCCCTCCACTAGCTTCTATCTCTGGCGTCGTTGGGTCTAGTGGCCAAGAGTAGGTTTTGGTAAAATCCTCTGTAACCCTCTAGAATTGATTTGGTTTTAGCTTTTTTTTTTTTAAGAACTATTCTTGATTCTAGCAATCCTTAAGTTTGAAATCCAAATTTGATTATTTTCCGAAAATCTTCTTGAATCCAGGTTGAAGAAGATTTTAGTAGTATTAAACTGCAGAAATTCTTCTAGAGTAATGATTTACGATCATCAAAACCTTGGAAAATCCAAGTCTGATTTATCCAATGGCAAGAACCTATAGGTTTTGGGTACTCATGAGTGAACTTTTAATCCATGATAGAACATTTCCAAGTTGGGGCAAAATAGTTTCGGAAGATCGTGACAGCCTAGAAAGTTGGCTCTGAATAAGATGTTCAAATTAACATGTAATTGACCCATTGGCAGGAACCAAACCACAACCCAGATCCGGTTAATTCCCTGTCATCTGGCAATCTTCGTCTTGCACTTCTCTTATGCTAAGTGTCACCATTCACACTTTGAGTGACCATGCATACTTTGAATAATATAACAATAACATTTGAGGAAGGAATGGTGCTTTCTTAACTGTAAGAAGGAGGGGCTTTCGTTGATATGAAGGTGAGCCAATACTATCTGAAGTTCTTACCATGTGTCTCGAGTGTCCTGATCAGGATCCTCTATACAGAAGGTAACACCATTATTGAGGCTAACAAAGCACCTGAGATTGATATCTCAAAGGAGGAACAACACAAGAACACAAGTTAAGTTGGCTAGAATGTGCTTTATCGGCATTTTAGAGGAAATCGTGCATCCAATGCCTACCCAGCAGATTCAATTGACTGACTGCTATAGTGAATCAAAGTTTATATCTTTGGATATGGCTCTTGCTAATTTAATGACAGTTTCGGAGCTGCATCAATTCCGGTCAATATGCTTTAGCATACACATTCTGCCACTCTTCCTGCAAAAACCCACTGCAACATGATCCATCCCAACACCTGTATCTTTACAAAGGCACAACAAGCGTGCTACTCACTCTTTTGGTTCCAGTTTATTTTTTTTATTATTATTTATGATGTTCATATTTCAGCATTTACCTCTTCTGTAGTGTCTCATTCTCTTCTTGGTATTCAGCCTTCTGCAAGTCGGCATCTTACTGTCTTGCCCTTCACCTTATAATTCGTGCATTAAGTTGATGTTTGTGTGGGTGCTCATTCTAGCAACATCACTGGGCTGCAATTAACCCCAGCTGAAGGGTTACAGTCAATGGTATTATACCCATCCAGTTTGTGAAGGTCTGTTGCATTGAGGCTAATCGGTCATGTGAGATCAAGTTAAAAGGAGCTGCTGTCAAGCTCTCTTCTAAATGTCAAGATAACCTCTCGGTCTCCTGGTGGTGCTGTGGCTGATGAAGCCAAGAGATCCCAAGAAAACCTGGTCATATCGGGCAAGTAATATACATAAAATTGTGCATTTTTTTGTTATGTGCTCAATGCTATGCCAAAGTTGATTCATTATTGCCTCATAAAATGGTGGCAAATTTCTGATTTTCACTCTAGTAGTAGTTTTTTTTTTACCATCTGCCTGTACATTGTGTTCATCTTATACTGATATGTGTTCCTTTTTATTTATTCATTCATTTTTTTTTTCTGTTAAAAATAGGCATTTGAAGCAAGAAGATAAATTCAATACACCTTCAGCATTGTCATACTTATGTTTTATATTTTGTTTTCATAGAAGTATCTGTCATATTTACACAAAGCAGTCATCTTTTGTCATTATTAGCTTCTACATTCCCTGTGTCTTGTAATAACAGCCTGTGTGTTGATCATATACTGTAGCTCTCAACCCCAGTCCCTACCATTAGCATTCTTTTTACTCCCAACATGCAGTAGACATATCTACTTCTGTAAAAAAAAAACACTTACACCTCTATGTTACCTGTGTATATATGCTTTATCATGCATGTCCTCATAATAAGTCATGTGTTCCATCGTGCAATAGATGAACTCCACTCCCTTCATTACTACATCAGCATATAGGTATAAAACATTGCATAAGCATATGGCATATACATATCACCTATGCAATCCTCATTTAATGTAGGAATAGCATTTAGGCTAATCCCACCCATACATCTCATCTTTACATTAGAGCTATATTTCAGACATCATTTTCTTATACATTTTCATAAGTAGATTTCCAATAGACGTAACATCCAAATCTTGTAAGGGCATTCTCTATCTAGAGTAGGCGTGATCATATGCATCTCAGTGTCAAATTTCCCATTATGCATTACATTCTTGTACTAACTCTGTGTTATCGTCGCAAAATTTCTCCCCGTCTTCCCTTCCTTGCGGAAGAGAGAAAGGGGAACGCTTTTGTGCTTCAAACTTGACCGGATTTTGGAAATTGTTTTGAAATACTCGCCTCTGTTTTGAAAATTGCGGGAAAATCCATGGGATGGGGCTCGACCTGTCGGTACGAGGTTCGACCGTTCCTGCCGCCTTTAACAGAGGTAATCGAACCAAGGACCAAAATTGTGCTTGACTTAGTTAAATCATCAAAATCGTGTTCTATCCTAAATGCACAGAGAATTTAGGCATGTGCTATGAGATTTTGGAAAATGCAACTTGGGAAAACATGATGTATACTTGGAAAATATTTGGAGTTGAAAAGAATCTCTCAGGAAAAAGATGAAAGTCAATTTCTCAGGGAACTCCGATGAAAAGGCTTGAAATCTCGAGAAAGTTTATAAAGATGTAGGAAAATCACGAATGGTTTGAAAATCCTGGGAAAATGGAAGTGATTCTTGAGAAAAAGGTGAACATTTGAAAAAGGAAACACTTCTTAGGAAAACTTGGACTTTGAGAGTTTTCTTAGGAAAATGATGGAAATTCATTGGAAATCCCATGTGGAAAAGGAAAATTGAAACTTGAGAAGTTGAAAACCTGAGAATCTTAACCTTGAAATACTTGGAAATCGATTTTGATCTTTGGGGAAGATTGGAAAATTCTTTTTGAAAATCTTAAGAAAATAACCTTTTCCATGGAAAACTGTGGAAAAACTTGACTTGAGAAAACCGATTTTGAAAAATTCTCAGAGTTTCTTGAGAAATTGATTTCTTGAGAATGAAGTTTTCTTAAGAAAATCATGGGAAAACCAAGGATTTCATGATGCAAATGAATAAATGAATGCACTTTGAAAAGATTTTCTAAGGAATTTGTTTGAAAAATGTGTATTAAGTCAAAATAAATCCTTCACGTATTCTGACTATGGCCATGAATATGTTCAGAGTTTAATTGATTTAATGCACAATACTTTGAAAATATTAGAAATATGATGTGCATTTTAAGATAGCCTAAGAGTGTAGGCTCAATGTGACTAGTAGAAAGATGATGGATCTGGGCCTCGTCCATATTTCAACTAGGGCCGTAAATATGGACTCCACCGAGTTCATCAACTCCCTAAGAGTTGGTGCACGTGCCATTCGTGTACATCCATAGTGCTTTTGAAATAAGATGCATGAATCATAGAAACAGGATATTGCATAAATTCAAACTATATGATATGCATCCTAGTCTAAGCAAAAAATTAAATCTCTTATTCCAAAATTTACATTATTACATCACTAAATAAATGAAATAAATGGAAATTGCAGACTTCAGCTCCCTCTTTTGAATGTCCCTGCCAAACTTGAAATGGGGTTAGTTCAAATATGTGGGTTTTTCCAAGATTTTCCAATAATATCATGAAATTATTGGATTTAATTGGATATAAACCCTATTCTCATGCTTCCTTGATATTTGAAATGATGTAAATGCAAGAAATTCAGTAGAAAATAGTTGAAATTCGAAATGGTAGTCAAAATGACCAAAATACCCCTAATATTAAAGTTATACCTTTAAAATTAGAGTTTTTTGAAGGAAAATTTGGTAAAATTGAGATTTTGAAATTCAAATTGGATCAAATGATGATGAAATGCAGTATGACATGCTGCTAAACACATTAGGACTGTAAAATCAGAATTTGACATTTTGCAATTTATCCAAAATAACAAATTTCGCTTGTTTTTCACTTGGATCTGGGTCCTGCGGGACCCTGTTTTGGTATTATGGCTAATCCGAACCTCAAATGGATTCCAAATTGCACCAAATTCGGTATGAAGCATCTACCTACTCTGATAAACAGCCTAGCATGCTAAAAATCATGAAATGATATGATTTAAATGCTAAAATTTAAAGGAAATCCTAAAATGGTGGATTTTGCCTATGAATCCGAACCAAATGCAATGCCTAATATGATAATGCAAGATTTACTCCATGAAAACTTCTGATATTTTGCAGACTGCTAAAGGACCCAAAATGAAACATTTTTGGTTTTTACAGCCTCGGGATTTGATCCATGGTGAGTTCAGTAATAGGGATTTAGTTTTGACAGAGGTAAAAATCACCCTAATCTGATGTAAAATACTAAAAAAATAAAAAACAGCCATGGAAATTTATGCTATTAATCAGGGATACTCACAACAACTAGCATTTGATCAACATAAACATGGATAAAAATATAACTTTTTAATCCTAAATTGACAGAATAGACAAATGTGACAAAACAGAAGACTGACAAGAAAAATCCTAAGAAGGTATCAACACTGTTATAAAAATCACAGGCTTCCATATGCAAACAGAGGACATCTCGGACATAACTTTCACTTTTTACAGTTTTGGATTTGGAGCAACACACAAAGAGGACCCATCGACCTAAGTCGATCCAAAGTCTCAGAAGCCCAAATCAGGCTCTGACACATGTCCCGAACTCTCGGATTTTTTTCAAACATAACAGAACATCAGAAAAATTTAAGAAAATCAGGTTAAAAACTAGACATTCTCCCGAGTTCATAACATCTTTAGAATCGAAAATCGGATCTCCCATGAGGGAGATATCGATTTTACACGTCGGACAATAATTTTTAAAATGCATCCCGAGTAACAAAACCTGACTTGCCATTTTGAATGTTTACCACAGTAAACAAATTCAAATGCTTCCGAATTTTTGGCACAATTCTTGGGACACCTAAGGGCAAATTCCGTGATTTTTTTGGGATTTTTAATAAAAAGTAAATGCATGAAATGACGTGTGTACTGACTGACAAAAACAGAGAACTACTGAAAATGAGCCGAATTGAAATAAATGCTAAATTAATCCTAATTAATTCATGAAACGTGCTAATTGATGAAATAAAATGCAAATTAAATCTAGCTAAATGCATGAATGTTAAAAATCATCAAGGAAGCATAATTGAATATTTTTATGTATGTCGTTTTATGAGAATAGCTCAATCCATCTCTCGGATGAGCTCTTTCTTCAAACGACTCCCGAATCGAATTATGAAATCAAATCAAGAGGAAAAGAGGTGCACCTTGCTTCATTACGCAGCGTAGGAGCTCTTGAAAGGGGCGGCTATCACGAGCTTCATTCGTCCTTTGCTCCGGGCTTCGGATGGTTCACCAAAATCGACCCACTACCCCTTCTTCACTGAGCCAAAGGGGGCGTGAATTCCGAAGTGCAAAAATCGGATTCTCAAGAAGGCTAGGTCGAATTTTTCAAGTTCACAAGAATTCTCAAAAGATGGTCCTTTCATGCTGGGCGTGGAGCCTTGTTTTTATAGATTTTTCTGAAAAAAATTTGAATTTCAAACAGGCTCAATCTGAGCCCTCCATGTGGCGCCATCTCAGAGGGTGCTATCTGGGGGTTTGAAATTCGAATTTGGCTTTTGCAGGGAGCCCTCAGGTGGCGCCACCTCATGGTGTGCTACTTTTATTAAAAATAAAATAAAAATAAAATTTGAAGCCAAGTGGGACTCTGGATTGGCGCCACCTCAAAAGGTGTTCTGAGGTGTAAAGCTGGAAACAGTAGGAGCACGCCATGTGGCATCCTCTCTGGAGGCTCTTGACATGTGTCAGAAGGACAGGAGTGGAAGAATAAGACTGTGCCACCTCAGAGGAATTCAAATTCTACTTTTCTGCAGGAAAGGAGAGGCTGACATATGGCGGTTCCTCAGAGTGGCTCCTACGATGCCATGTGGTAGGAGAACAGGACTGGAATAAGCAGAATGCGCCACCTCAGAGGGGGGGGTTTCTATTTTTTCTAATGCAGGGAGGTTTGGACATGTGGCAGACAAGTGTCAGCTGTCTGGGGAGGCCTTTTCAAATGGCGCCACCTCAGAAGGGAATTTGAATTTCAAATGGAGGTTGGCCTTGGAGGAATGGAGAATGGACATGTGGCATTTCCTCAGAATGGCTCCTACGATGCCATGTGGCAGTTGGGAAAGGCAAGGAACATGTGGCGCCATCTTAGGCCAAGTAGAAAAAGGTAGAACTCCAGGATTTTCGCCACCTATGGAGAGATTTGAATATTTGAATTCTAGCTTTCCTGAAGAGAGCAGGAAATGACACATGGCCTCTACTTTTTCTGAGAAGAGCAGAGAATGACACATGTCACCTGCTTTTTCTGAAAAGAGTAGAGGATGACACATGGCATTTGCCTTTTCTGAGGAGATGAGTGATTGACATGTGTCCTCTGCAAGAGACACTCTTCAAATGGCGCCACCTCAGGGGAGACAAGCCTACCTTTTTCTGGAGGAAGCTAGGAGTGACACGTGTCTCCTACTTTTCTGAGAAAAGTAGGAAGAGACATGTGTCAGTCTACTTTTCTAAAGGAGGGAGAGGTTGACACGTGTCCCCTGCAGGAGACACACTTCAAGTGGCGCCACCTCTAGGTGAACCCCATGCTGACACTTGGTAGGTAAAATGGGAGGAGAGAGAAAGGACAAGTGGCACCAATCCAGGGGACAAGGCTCCTATATTTTTGGGTTTTTCAGAATTCAAAATTTTCAAAAGAAAGCTTATGTGACACCACCTCAGTGTGGGTCCCACATTGCTTCTTTATTGAAATAAAGACAAGACAAGAACCTCTTTTTGGAATTTTCATAAAATCTGGACTAATTTGTAAAACAAAAATTTTTGGAAAGAGTTGGCCCCTGTAGGGCGATTTTGTAAAAGGAAGATAGTCGAAATAGCTGACAAAAGGCAAAATCTGAGTTGAAATTTATTGAAAATTATCCAGATTGTTTTCCTGAGGAAATATTTTGAAATTCAGAGCCCTGGGGGTAAAATGGGAAGAGTTGATAATTTTGAAGACCCAGGGTTTTGAAATCACTTTTGAAAAGAGTTGAAATTCTAATCTGGATTGAAAATTTTGAAATCGAGAGTTCTGGACCTCGAAATGACATGCTGTGCAGTGCAGTGATATGAAATGCTCATGCAATGATATGCAATGTCATGTCTTATGCAATAGAATCTTGAACCAAGACTTGGAGATGCCTGTCTCTTGTCAGGAATAAAATTTTGAACATCTGAGACAAAATAGAGAAATTTTGAGAGTTGCAGATGAAATTTGGACTTTTGCGAGGTGCGAGCTCAGAAAATGACCATTTTGCCCTCTGGCGATTCAAAAGCTGAATGATGATGTTTGGTGGAAATGCTGGGGAGGTGAGTGAAAATTTGGGGTGTTTACACTCTGTTTTGTAGAGAAAATATAAATTATTGAATTTCCTTTCTAGATTAAGAACTGGGGTGTTCAATGCAATCTTCAATGATGTAATAGCTAGATATGATGATAATATTTACATTTTCAGTATTAGAATAGAATGAATGAGCATTATAAATATCATGAATTGCTTGTTTTC
This sequence comes from Nuphar pumila, assembly GCF_984573655.1. Taxonomy (NCBI): domain Eukaryota; kingdom Viridiplantae; phylum Streptophyta; class Magnoliopsida; order Nymphaeales; family Nymphaeaceae; genus Nuphar; species Nuphar pumila. The sequence goes on along the minus strand of NC_143251.1, from coordinate 85,617,675 downwards.
ATGTCACTTTACTTTTTATTTGAAAATTTCAGAAATGGAACACGAATGGCACGTGCACCAGTCTAATAGGAGGTGATTAAATCCTAAGTTGATGATTTGCATCAATGGCCATAGTCAGGATATGAACAAAACTTAGGATTTTCATCTTTTATGGAATAACACTGGATCCACACTAGATCCTTTTCAAAATCCATCATATTTTCTTTAAATATTTTTTCTCTTTTATCAGAGTTTAGTTTAAAATTAACTCAATATATATCAATGGCCATAGTCAGGATATATTGAGAGTTAATTTCATTTTAAACTCTATAAAAGCACCAAAATATATTTTATTCTTCACTTGAATTTAAATGTGCTTATTATATAATATATTCAATGACCATAGTCAGGGATGTATTATATCTTTAATCTTATTTCTAATTCATGTAAAGAATGAAATATGCTTTTTCAAATCCAATTTCAAAATTCTTTAAATTCATTCATCATTTAGGATAGAATTGCATCATATTTTCAAAATTCTTTTTAAAAAACCCAAGTAATCTTGAATATCTTTCTTCAAGTTCTATTTCAAATTCAAAATTCTATCTCATTTTCAAGATTCAAATTCGATTTCAAAGTCCAAATTGACTTTGAAATTTCAAATTCGTGTTGTATTCAAACTTCAAATTTCCAATTCAATCAAAATTCAAACTTCAAAGTTCAGATTAAACTTTGAAGTTTCTGATTCATCTTCTGATTCAAAATCAAGTTTATTTTCTTATTTTTAAAATTCAAAATCAAAGTTTGAGATTGATTCTGAATCTCAAAATCTTCCTAAGTTTTAAATTCAATCTGGGTTTTCAAAACCCAAATCCATCTTCAAAAGTCCCATTTGGACTTTCAAAATCCAAAGTTAGAACCCAATCCCAACTTGGATCCATATTTCCAAATGCAATCTCCACTCTTTGGATCTCAGATCTTAGATCCAATTCCATTTAGGATCCAGAATCCAATTTCATCTCAGATTCCAGATCTTGGATCCAATTCCATTTAAGATCCAGAATCCAATTTCATCTCAGATTTCGGATCTTGGATCCAGAATCCAACTCTATCTTGGATCTCAGACTTTAGATCCACAATCCATTTTAGGATCCATAATCCAACTTCATCTTGGATCTCAGACTTCAGATCCACAATCCATTTTAGGATCCAGAATCCAACTTCATCTTGGATCTCAGACTTCAGATCCATAATCCATTTTAGGATCCAGAATCCAACTTCATCTTGGATCTCAGATTTCAGATCTAAAACCCATTTTAGGATCCATAATCCACTTCTATTTTGGATCTCAGACTTCAAATCCAAAACCCATTTTAGGATCCAGAGTCCAATTCCATCTTAGATCTCAAACTTTAGATCCAAATTCCATTTAGGATCCAGAATTCAATTCCATCATTGGATCTCAGATTTCAGATCCAATTCCCATTTAGGATTCTAAATCCAGAATTCAATTTCATCTTAGATCTCAATTCTATTTAGGATTCAGACTTTGGATTCAAATTCCATCTTGAATTCCAGATTTCAAGTCAAATTCTATTCCCAATTCCAACTTTCAAATCCAATTCCATTTCATTCCAGATTTCAAAATCCAAGTTTATCTTGATTCCCAAAAATCCAAGAACCAATTCCGTTTCTCAATTCTATTTGGATTTCTCAAATCTCATTCTGATTTCAAGCTTCAAAAGCTAGAATTCAATTCCATTTCAAATATTCATCCAAATTCAAAATTCTAATTCAAAGTCCATTTATGACTTTGAAACTTCCTTTCTTCTCCTTTCTATCTCAACTTCAAAATCATTCCTTTCAAAAGTCCAGATTTATTTTCTCAAAACTTTGATTATTTTCAAAAAAAAACTTCAAAATACCTCTCCTGAGCTATCTCAAGTTCTAAGTTAGGATTCAGAAGCCATTTCTTCACTTTATTATCAAATTTCATCTCAGAAACGCTTGGGGATTTCCAAATAATTTTTTTTTAAAAAAAAGCATATATCCTTACATTGCACAAGCATGATTCTGTGTATTTAGACTTAGGATAAATTCTTAGATAATCTTTTAGCAAAGCAAAAAGGCATAAGTTTGATCCTTGGTTCGATTACCCCTGGTAAAGGCGCCAGGAACGGTCGAACTTCGTACCGACGAGCGAATCCCATCTTCCAATTTTCCTGCAAAATATTTCAAAAGGGAGGCGAGTTATTTTCTTAAATATTTTTCAAAATTAAGGTCAAGTGAGACCCCGCAAAAAGAGTTCCTCTTCTCTCTTCTTTTCTTTTCTCTTCTCTCTTCTTTTCTGTCTTTTCATTTCTCCCCTCAAAAAGGAGAAATAGAGGTCTGAAAGGAAAAGGGAAGGAAGAGAGAAAAACACCGAGAGAGGAAAATATTTGCGATGATCACATTGTTGTGTGATAGTGAAGTGTTGGTGAAGTAGTGGTGGTAGATGAAATGGCGTGACCACATCACAATGGGTAGCCTTGCAATGAGATAGTGTATTTGCTACAATGAGTGCAATGGACTATCAATGAATCTGCAACAGCATGGCAATTTCATGGATTTTTGATGAACCCAAAGGTTAAGAACTGATAGAACTGAGAGATTAAAATCTGAAGGTTTGGAAATGATAGAATTAAGAAATTGCACCCTGAAGGTTTGATTTGTGAAACAAATTGATTTGGGAACTCGACCAGCGTGAGCTGTGACTTTTGAAATATATGACCAGTTAGAGCTGGATCCTTTGGAATACACGACCAGCGAGAGCTGGATTCTTTGGAATACATGACCAACGAGTGTTGGATCTTTTGGAATACATGACCAACGAGTGTTGGATCTTTTGGAATACATGACCAACGAGTGTTGGGTCTTTTTGAAATTCCACTAGAGGGGGGGTGAATAGTGAAATATGAAATAGATCGATAATATAAAAATTAAATGCAATAAGACACAACACATAAAACACAGGATTTATACTGGTTCGGTCAAATCACTGACCTACATCCAGTCCCCAAGCAAAACACTTGAGCCTTTCACTATAACATCTGAGTTACGGGATAAATAGTACAACACCTTCTTCCTCAGAGGTCTTCTTCTCTCAACAGAGAAGGAACACACCGTCTTTCGCAGAGGTCTTCTTCTTTCAACAAAGAAGGACAACACCCTCTTTCACAGAGGTCTTCTTCTTTCAACAAAGAAGGACAACACCCTCTTTCACAGAGGTCTTCTTCTTTCAACAAAGAAGGGATACAGTGAATAACAGAAAGTTACAATACTTCCTATAGAACCTTCAGAATGATATGAATGCACGAATGAAGGATTCTCAGAATGTTCTATTTGTCACTCAGAAAATACTCTTTGTCAAAGAGCTATTCTTGATTTTTTCTTTCTTTTTCTAGGCTCTCTTTTTCAAATATCGAATAAGAATTTTTCTCGTTGTAAGCTCACATGTCCTTATTTGAAAAACTATTTTGTTTGAGTTTATATAGCCTCCAGAAAATAGTTGTTGCCTTTTGAAATGATTGTCCTTTTGGGATGTGAGATGTCAAGTCATTTCAAAAACAACTTTGTGTAAAAAGATATGTGTACTATATTGTATTTTCGAAAAAGTCTTCTTACCATAAGTGTAGCATTTGGGGTACACTATTCGTTGTAGTATTTTAGGTATGATATATTTGTAAAAGGTCTATTCTCATAATAAATGATTTGTAGTACATTGAACGTTGGATTGTAGATCATGTAGTTTTGTCTTTATTCAATTTAATGATTTGTAGTACATTAATATTTTTATTACAAATCATCACTTCTTTACTTAAATGAATATAAGTACAATAAATGCTTTGTTGAGTATTTTATTTGTAATTGATCATATCTCAAAATGCTTTATGATGTGTTATTTAATGTCTACAGAAAGAATGATGACTTTATGTAAGTCGACATTCTTGTGTGGGGATTAAATAGTTATTTCTTAAATTACTTTAGAGTTGGTATTTAATGTTTTACAGAGAGAATGATGACTTTAAGTAAGTCGACATTCTTGAGTTGTATAAAGTAACTAAAGTCTTTTCCAAACATAATATAATAATATAAGTTTTCTTTGTTTAGTTCAAACTAAACGATTTTGTATTTTGTCTTTTTCTTTCATACTTGAAATCATTAGTTTTTATTTCTTTTCAAGTTGTCTTGTTCATAAATGTATGTTAGAAGGTACAATTAATGCTTTTGAAATCATGAGCTATTATATCTTGTCAAAATACCTTTTTCATAAAAGTTTGTAAGAAGGTACAATGATTAGTTTTCAAAAAGGTGTTTTTTTGAAATATCGTATGCTTTTATGAAACATAGTTTTTGCTTGTATGATAAAGCATGAAATATGCAATATGCATGCTTCTGAAGATTCTGTTACATATGACTCTAAAGAAGAAAAAATCTTCATCTTGAGGTAGCCGATCTTCTTGGATAATCTTTAAGAATGAATGGCCCATCAAGCTTTTTCTTTAGAGAGTATGATTGCACCAAAGGTTGTACTTGAGAAGGAGGTCTCCATCCTTTTGGGTGAATTAACCTTGCATCAAATACTCGTTAAATACATGATAAATCATATTCAGTCATAATATAACATTATTCAGGAAGGCATATTATCATATCATATTAGAGCATGTATGACAGTATATCATATTATGTGTCATCAAAACATAGTTTCTCAACATTCTCTCCCTTTTTTATGATGACAAAATATGCTCCCCTTGTCAAAAAGCCATATGTATAATAATAATAATATCATAAAGATGCATAAAAAAAATTAGAAAGTGTTAGAGTATTTTTCTGCAATATTGGAGACAGGTTTTTCTCCCCCTTTGTCATGGACAAAAAGGAGGGGATCAGAATATAAAAAGTTATTACAGACCAAATAAATAAAAAAGTCATTCCGAGTCGGAGGAGTGTTGAAACTTTTGAAGCAACGCATCTTGGTCGATTTTCAAGGATTTGAATGCTTGATGCAGAGATGCTTGATTCCTTAGAAGGAGATCCTAGGTGTTTTGGACATTGACAATTGTTGAGAAGATGTCATGTTCAGAAGTTGCTGCTGGATCTGCTTCTTCATGGCCTTCGTCGTCAGATTTGACTAGAGGTGACTCTTCCTCAGGAAGGGAGGAGTCATCATAAGCATGGATGGAGTAGTAGACAACATCGGTTCGAAGGGGCACTTGGAAGTGTTGAAGAATAAGGGAGATGAAATATCCGAAAGGAAGAGAGCGAAAAGAACGAAAGTTAATCATGTTGTTAAAGATGATACTTGACCAATTTATGGGAAAAGCACAGAAAATAGCATAGAGAAGAAGAGAGATTTCATTTGCAATGAATCTCTTGGAAGGTGGTTTAGGGAAGACATTTGATGAGAGGATCTATGACAGTAGCATAGCATGAGGCTTTAAATTGCTTGTATGCCATGGGAAATTGGTTGAATGAGTGGAGAGGAGGATTTTCTTAAATACAGTCCGATCTATAGGAACTATGTTGGGGAGTTCAATGTCGTAAGAAGAGATATTGAGAATGCAACCTAACTGAGAAACGCTGAAAGAGATAATTTTTCCATGCACCATGGAATTGATAGTTGAGTGTTCATGGTCGACCGAAAGATTTGTGTAGAAGATTTTGATAAGACGGGGATAAATGGTCATAGATTGGGATGATGTTAGAACATGAACAAAATCTGAAAGGGATGTTTGTAGGTCGAATGAGGGGAAAGCTTCAAGGTGTACTAACTTACCAGTTTGAATTGGCATGGAGTTAATGGAATGAAAGAGGTGAATGAGATCTAGAAATCTCAAATTTGATGCTTCAATTATGTTGATATCGGATGATCGTGAAGAGGATGCCATTTCCAATAGTTTTGAGAGAATAGAAACAACAAGAAAAACTTGGAGAGTATATGCTTGTAGGATGAGAGAAATTTTCGAGTGAAATGGTGAGGGATGAATCATTCAATTAAATAGAGAGAAGAAAATTATTATGATAAGAAGTGAGTGACATTTGAAGTGAATGATTTTTAGATTTTAGTTGAATGGAGAAATTCATGAGTTGTAACTTAAGGCTCTTGTGAATGATAGATCACATCATTTTTTGGAAAAAAGTGTTGATGAGAGAGTATATTATATTAGGAAGAATGACAAAAACATAGTTTCAAAAATTATTTTTCTATATGGGAAATTTTACTATGGGAGAGTTCATCGAATTGTGAAGTGTGACATGATTTGAGTATGGAGTGTTTATTTGAAGTAAAAATATATGGATACCATAGGATGAAAGAGTAAGGCCAAAAAGGTGTGTTCATAGATTTTGACGATTTCGATGAGCTATGAGGAGTAAAAATAATTCGTGAAAGGAAGGTGTAAGAGTGTTATAAAGCCTATCATGTGAGATGAATAATGGCCTAATAAAACAAACAACTTTTATAAAAATTTTACTTTTTGAGAATGTATTCTAAATTCGTGAAAGATGAATTTAGAAGAAGACAAGAGAAATACATGAGTGAGGAGTAATGATTTCTTATATAAGAAGTATTTTTATGGATATGCATGTGAAGGAGTAAGAGTAGACATAAAGAAAGGGTGATGCCATATACGAATTTAGAGTGAGATAAGAGTGGACAAAAGGACAAAAAACAATTGATGCTTGATATGAGATGAATGACATAAAGCAATGTCATGATTGACATGAATTTATGTTTGTTTAAAGGACATGGTTTTTAGAGAAACTCGATTGGAGGGAGTTCATAGTTTTTGAAAAAGATTAATTATTTCAAAACATGTAAAGGAGTCAAAGTCACGGATGGAGGCTCAATTCGTATGAGAGAAAAAGGATGGTACTAATGGTACTAATGAAAAAAACATATAATAGTTAAAAAAAATGAAAGACAAGTTGTCGAGAAGGAGTCTTTTATGGAATATATATATATAATATTTTTTTATAGAAAAGTATGAAAGATGATAGGACAAAAAGTAGATTATACTTTGACATAAAGTCTTTTTATTCTTACTTGTTAATCTTTGGTTAAGATGAATTTTGTTAAGTGAGGATTATATTTTAATATTGTGAACTCGAGTGGACTAATTTTTCTATATTTTAATGTTATAAATCACTTAATTTACATATTCCTAATTCTCTTCTAATTCTTATTAAGTCTTCATTTTTTAAAGGTTTAGTAAAAATATCTGCTAGTTGTTTATTAGTAGGTATAAATTCCAGTTTGATTATATTGTTTAGGACTTGTTCTCTTAGAAAGTGGTGTCTAATTTGAATGTGTTTAGTTTGAGAGTGTAGAATAGGATTTTTAGATAAATTTATAGCACTTGTGTTATCATATAAAATAGTTGTATTTTCGAATTTTAAACCAAAGTCTTTTAAAGTTTGTTTTATCCAGATGACCTGTGTACATGCTAGGCTAGCAGCTATGTATTCAGCTTCAGTAGTTGATAATGATACACAGTTTTGTTTCTTACTGAATCATGAAACTAGTGAGTGCCCTAGCATATGACATGTTCCACTTGTGCTTTTTCTGTCAGATTTACTTCCAGCAAAGTCAGCATCACTGTATGAGATTAAATCAAATATAGATGATTTTGAATAAAATAACCCAAAATCAATTATGTCTTTTAGATATCTCATTATTCTTTTTACAGCTTTAAGATGTGATTCTTTTGGATTTGACTGGAATCTAGCACACAAGCAAACACTGAACATGATATCTGGAAGACTATCAGTTAAATAAAGTAGTGATCCTATCATACCTCTCTATAACTTTGTATCTACATTCTTACCATCTTTATCTTTGTCCAATACAGTAGTTGTGCTCATAGGAGTATTCTTTGAAGCAGTTGAGTTCATATTGAACCTCTTCAGAAGTTCATGAGCATATTTTGATTGGTTGATGAAGACTCCATCCTTGGTTTGCTTAATATGCAGTCCAAGAAAGTATGTGAGTTCCCCCATCATACTCATTTCGAATTTTTTCTGCATGGACTTAGAAAAAACTTCACAAAGACTGTTGTCAGTAGATCCAAAGATGATATCGTCCACATAAATTTGAACGATTAGGGTATGATTATTCACTATTTTTACAAATAGAGTAGAGTCTGCTTTGCCTACAGAAAAACCAGTTTTTCATAAAAAGGTTTTAAGTCTGTCATACCAAGCACGAGGTGCTTGTTTTAATCCATATAAGGCACGTTTTAGTTTGAAAACATGATCTGGAAATTGTTCATTTTCAAAGCCTGGAGGTTGCTTTACATATACTTCTTCATTTATAAAACCATTTAGAAATGCACTTTTAACATCCATTTGAAATAGTTTGAAATCCATATAGCTTGCATATGCTAAAAACATTCTAATAGATTCAAGTCTAGCAACAGGAGCAAATGTTTCATCAAAATCAATACCTTCTTCCTGGTTGTATCCTTGAGCTACTAGTCTTGCATTGTTTCTTATAACATTACCTTTTTCATCTAGCTTGTTTCTGAAGATCCATCTTGTCCCAATGATTTGATGATCTTTTGGTCTTGGTACAAGATCCCAAACATCATTTCTTTGGAATTGATTCAGTTCTTCAGTCATGGCTAGCATCCAGAACTCATCAATGATGGCTTCATCAAGCTTCTTTGGTTCAAGTTGAGAAATGAATGTCATGTTTGCAATCCGTTCCAGCTGAGCTCTAGTTTGAACCCCCTTGGTCAGGTCTCCCAAAATCTGCTTTTGAGGATGATCTCTGATTTCAGCAAATGTTCTTTGATGATCATCTTCATTAGATTTAGCTACGTTATCTAAGAATAAATCTGTACTTTCAACATCATCATCGTTAGTCTGCTTATGAACAGATTGATCAATAGATTCACAAAAATTGACATGCAAAGATTCTTTAATAGTATTTGAACTCTTATTAAAAACTCTGTATGCTTTACTATGACTTGAATATCCTAAGAATATGTCTTCAATAGATTTAGTATCAAATTTATCAAGGCTATCTTTTGTGTTAAGGATAAAGCATTTACACCCAAAGACTTTAAAGTAGTCTATCCTTGGAGTTCTGTCATAGAATAATTCATAAGGAGTTTTATTTAATAAGGGCCTAATAAGAACTCTATTTGATATATAGCATGCAGTATTAACAGTTTCTGCCCAAAAATATTTAGCAAGGTTATTATGTTGGAGCATAGTTCTAGTAGATTCCTGAAGGGTTCTATTCTTTCTTTCTACTACACCATTTTGAGGTGCAGCTCTAGGAAAGGCAAAGTTATGTGAAATACCATGCAAGTTACAATAATTTACAAAAAGATCATTATCAAATTCTCCTCCATGGTCACTATGAATTTTGATAATAGAACAAGATTTTTCATTTTGTAACTTTTTACATAAAATTTCAAATTCACAAAACGTATCACTTTTGTTTTTCAAAAATATTACCCAAGTAAATCTTGAGTAATCATCTACAATGACAAAAGCATATTTATTATGATTAAGACTAGCTACTCTAGAAGGACCAAAAAGATCCAGGTAGAGAAGCTCTAAAGGTCTTTTACTTGAAACAATATTTTTTTATTTGAAAGATGATTTTGACAATTTTCCTAGTTGACATGCATCACAAAAATAGTCCTTTTTAAATGATATTTTAGGTAACCCACGTACTAAATTGTTTTTAGCTAATTTAGACATGTATTTTGAATTGACATGACCCATTCTCATGTGCCATAAATGTTGAGTGTCATTATTAGCTATAAGGCAGTGTTCAGTAATATTCTCTAGGTATAATTCATATATATTATTTCTTCTTATACCTTTTAAAATGATATTTTCGTTGGTGTCTGCTATAAGGCATACATCATGTTTAAAGCTAACATTATAACCTGTGTCACACATTTGACTTATACTTAAGAGGTTATGTTTTAAGCCTTTAACAAGGAGAACATCTTTGATAAGAGGTTTATCGATATTACCCATATTACCAATACCAATTATCAAACCTTTTGTAAACACCCCAAATTTTCACTCTCATACAATGCTTACATTTCATGTGTCATTGCATATCATTGCATTCGACATGTCATTCCATTGCATTGCATGTCATTACATCTCATTTTCGAGATCCAGCACTCTTGTTTTCAAAATATTTAATCCAGAATTGAGTTTTAAAGCTTTTCTTTCAAAAATCAATTTCAAACCTGGGTTTTTTATTCAACATTCTGTCATTTTCCAACCCCAGGACTTTATATTTCAAAATATTTTCTCAGAAAACAATCTGGATTCATTTTAAATTCAAATTTCAATTGATTTCAATTCTCAGATGAGACCCATTTAAGTGGTGTCTCTTCTGGATTCCTTTATTTATTAAATTTCTCAAAATTCTAGAGTTTCAGTCCGATCAGGACTCTGTCCCAGAGTCCTAGTCCAGTCAGGAGTCTGTTCTGAAGTCTGTTTTGCTACCAGTTTCAATCTTTTTTGTCTGTTTTCAAAATTTAGCTCATTTTACAGAGTCCAGTTAATTCAGGACTCTATTTCAGAGTTTCGGTTGAATTAGGAGTCTAACCCTGACTGTATTTTCTGACTTATTTCACCATTTTCTGATAAATTCTTTCAAAAACTCTTTAAATTGGCTTTTAAATTCCAAAATCTCAGGGTCCTAAGAGTTCAGGACTCTAACCAGGAGTTCCAGTTCGCTTGAGACTCTATTTTCAAAAATCTTGAATTTCAAATTATTGATTTTAACCCATTTTCAAAGCTATTTTCAGTGTTTATTTCAAAATTTGCAAAACTTGATGTGGGCCCACTCAGTTGGTACCATATCCAGAGGAGTCCTGACCCAGTTAGGACCCTATGCCATTTCAAAAATTTTAATTTCAAAGTTTACTTTTGAAAATCTTTTAAAAACTTTCTCAATTTCAAGTTTTAAAATCACCTTTTGAAAAACTCAAGTAGGGCCCACTCGGAGTGGCGCCATATTCGAGTAAGTTAGGGCTAGACTAGGGTTAGTCAGTGTCTTGGTGAGTGTTAGAGGTTTAGAAGAGTCAAAAGCTATTTTAAAAACTCATTTTGAAGTTTGGATTTTAAAACTAGTGTTTTTAAAGGTTTTTAAAGAACTTTAAAAACCCAAATGTGGAAAATGCCAGGTGGCATCACATTTGAGGATTTTCTAGGATAGGCTAGGGGTTAATTAGGCATTATTTAGGATAATTTAGACTAGGGGTAGTATAGTAACTCCACCCAAAAATCGCCCCCCCCTTTAGAGTCCAAAAATTTTAAAATTGTCATTTTTAAAACCTAATTTTTTACATTATAAAAGGACATCATGGGGGACGATTTTAGGGGGGCTCTCCCATTGAATCTTGGAGCTTCTCTCTCCTCTCCAGCCCTTCCTCCATTGCTGCAACTCCAAGGTAGACAATTTCTTCACTTTTTAATATTTTATTTAATGTTTTTAATGGTTTAAACCTAGATTTAGCCTTGGACGCCCCTCCTTATGAAGATTCAACCATGATTCAACCTCAAGAACCATCAAGAATAGTCCAATAAGATGATCTAACTCTGTTTTTTGTGTTTTACAGGGATTCTAATCCATTAGAATCGATTTTAGCATTGTCTTTTGCATTATTAACCAATAAAACATGTGATTTACCCTTTTAATGGGTTAAATCCATGCTTTTAAAGGTAACATCAAATTCCAGCCATTGATTCCCTAAGTTTTATTTATTTATTTGTTTATTCATGTTTATTATATGTTTTCCAGCATAAAAATAATTTTTATTTTACTGTTTTAGTATTTCTTTTATTGTTTTCATTAGATAAAACATGATTTCTTAAGTTTATTAGATTTCTGTGTGTTTTAAACTTAGAACAGTAAAGAGCATGCTATTTCGGATTGAAATATTTACTGTTAATTCCTGATGTTTTTATATGTGATACATGCATGTGTAGTTGAACTACTGTAAAAAAATCAAAGGTTTTAGGATTCGGGAACATTGTCATAAAAATCAGACAACAAATCGGGTTTTTAAAACTTTAAAATCGTTGTTAAAATCAGAAGGGTAACTTGCACTTGTGTGGGTTTTCTCATCCGATATCTTATTTAAGATATGTAAATTGACATGGATTCATATTGAGGAGATAAATTTACTGTGAAATTTTGGGAATTTTTTATCTCTTTTTAGTATTTTTTCTCTATCAGAGAATCTAATTTTAAATTTAAAACTCGTTAGGGTTTACCAAAACTCTAATCAGACTTGTGTTATTCATAGATCCCAAACCACAGATCCTATTCATGATCCGTAAAAAATGAGTATTATTATTTTTATGTTCACTATTCACTGCTAAAATTTCAGAAATTTGTGATTAGGTTTGCTATTTATTTCTGTATTTTCAATCCTAAGTGTCTATTTTAACCCCTGTTAGATTTGTTAGATTTTAGTTCAGATTGCCGGAAGGGTTTCTCCCTAACCGGAGATGATTTTTCTGGTCTTTAAATTGGGAAATCTCTGTTTTTCTTCTTAGCTTATCTCTGTAAAAATTCAGAAGTTTTAATGGAGAATTGATCCCTGATTCGGGTCTAACTTTGAAACTGGTTTGTGACCTAGGTTAAAAATAGCTTATTTTAGGGTTTTAATGCCATTTTTGGATTAAAATAATGTCAAAAAATTATTTTTATGATTTCAATCTGACTTAAGAGACATAAAAAGTGCAGGTATCAATTTGTATGAAATTTGGAATCTGTTTGATGCCTAAATTGATCAAATTGCAAAACAGGGTCCCTGAAAGATCCAAAAACACTGCCAAAATCATGATATTTGGGATATTTCTTGATTTTTGTGTGTAATTTCATGTTTTTATGGTTTACTCATGTCTAGAATCATATTAGGGTGTTTCATGTTTGATTTTGTGCTTATTTCAATCATAAATCCCAAGTTTTTACCAAAATCTATTTCAGAAAACCCTGATTTCAAGGCCATAGTCTTGCTATCGGGGGCAATTTGGTCATTTAACCTCAATTTAGAAATTCTAAACCCTAATTTTCATATTTTTAATCATGTCATATCTTACTTAGTTTAATTTGTCATTATTTGCCTTTTAAAAGTTATATTTTATAAAATATCTTTCTGAAAACCCTGATTTCAAGGCCATAGTCTTGCTATCAAGGGTATTTTGGTCATTTTAACCCCAATTTCGAAATTTCATATCTTGTCTTTCTTATTTAGTCAATTTTATTTCATATTTCATCATTTTGATTTAAGGGAATCATGGCAAAAAGGCTTATATCTAGTAGAATCCAGCAATTTCCAGATATTGCTGGATAAATCTAGAAAAGCCAACATATTTTCACTAACCAATTTTCTAGTTTTGCAGAAACATTGAAGACTTTATTTTCCTTTATTTCCTGTATTTAAATTTGATTAGTGATGTAAATTAAATGTAAATTTGGAATAAGAATTTCAATTCCTGCATAGAATAGGATGCATTGCATATATTTTAATTTTGCAAATTTTAATATCTGATGAATGCATTATTCATGCACATATTTCAAATTCACTATAGTCTACACGAATGACACATGCACTAGCTCTTATGTGAAATTCCACTAGAGGGGGGGTGAATAGGGAATTACTAAACAGATCGATAAATTAAAATTATGATGCAATAAAGGCACAACACATAAACACAGAATATATACTGGTTCGGTCAAAACCCTGACCTACATCCAGTCCCCAAGCAAACCACTTGAGCTTTCCACTATAACATCCGAGTCATCGGATAAATAGTACAACACCCTCTTCCTCAGAGGTCTTCTTCTCTCAATAGAGAAGGGGCACACCCTCTTCCACAGAGGTCTTCTTCTCTCAACAGAGAAGGACAACACCCTCTTTCACAGAGGTCTTCTTCTCTCAACATAGAAGGGCAACACTCTCTTTCTCAGAGGTCTACTTCTTTCAACAAAGAAGGAATACAGTGAATAACAGAAAGTTACAATACTTCCTATAGAACCTTCAGAATGATATGAATGCACGAATGAAGGATTCTCAGAATGTTCTGTTCTTTTCACTCAGAAGATACTGTTTGTCAAAGAGCTATTCTTGACTTTTTCTCTTTCTTTTTCTAGGCTCTCTTTCAAATATCAAATAAGAATTTTTCTCGTTGTAAGCTCACATATCCATTCCCTGTTCGAATAGTTTATTTGAGTGTGTTTATATAGCTTTAAAAAAGTAGTCGTTACTTATTTGAAATCGTAGTCTTTTTCAGATGTGAAATGTTATGTCATTTCAAAAACCAAATTTATGGGTTTTCGAAAAAGTCTTCTTTCCGTAAAAGTAAAATATAGGGTACAATAGTCGATGTAATATTTTAGGTAATATATATTTTATGTGAAAAAGTCTATTTCTTACAATAGTACATTGAACGTTGGATTGTAGGCTGTCATGTAGTTTTGTCTTTATCCTAATTAATGATTTATGGTACATAAGTACTTCTTTACTTTAAATGAGTGTAAGTACAATAAATGCTTTGAGATATTTATTTGTACATAGTCATATCAAGAGTTTTCTTTATGATGTGTTTTTCAATGTCTACAGAGAGAATGAAGACTTTAAACAAGTCGACATTCTTGAGATGGATATTAACAAGGATTTCTTACAGGAGGTATTTAATGTTATACAAAGAGAATGATGACTTCAAGTAAGTCGACATTCTATGGGTTTGTAAAAAGGTAACTAAAGTCTTTTCACCAAGTATTATATTTGTTTTTCTTTGTGTAGCCGATTTTCATGTTTTGTCTTTTTCCTACATCATTTCTTTAAAAAGGTAACTAAAGTCTTTTCAACAAGTATTATATTTGTTTTTCTTTGTGTAGCCGATTTCCATGTTTTGTCTTTTTCCTACACATTTGAAATCATTTCTTTAAAAAAGGTAACTAAAGTCTTTTCAACAAGTATTGTATTTGTTTTTCTTTGTGTAGCCAATTTCTATGTTTTGTCTTTTTCCTACTTTTTAAAATCATTACTTTTCAAGTTGTCTTGTATATGATAGAAGGTACAATTATTGCTTTTTGAAATCATGAATTATATCATGTCAAAATACCTTTTCCATAAAGGTTTGTAAGAAGGTACAATTATTGGTTCTCAAAAAGGTGCTTTTTGAAACTATCGTATACTTTTATGAAATAGCTTTTATGAATGAGTATGTGTGATCATCGCAAAATTTTTCCTCTCTTGTGGTTCTCTTTCTCTCTTCTTTCTCTTTTCCTTTTCCAGCCTCTATTTTCCTCCTTTTTGAAGGGAGAAAAATAAAAGAAAGAAAAGAGAAAGAGAAGAGAAAAAGAAAGAAAGAGAGAAGATGAACTATTTTGCGCAGTCTCACTTGACCTTGATTTGAAAATATTTAGAAATTACTCGCCTCCGTTTTGAAAATGTTGCGGGAAGATGGAGAGATGGGATTCGCTCGTCGGTACGAGGTTCGACCGTTCCTGGCGCCTTTACCAGGGGTAATCGAATCAAGGATCGAATCTATGCCTTTTGCTTTGCCTAAATATAATCTAAGAATCTATTCTAACTCTAAATGCACAAAGAATCATGCTTGTGCAATGCAAGGAGGAATGCTCTTTTGAAAAGAATGTTTTGGAAATTTCCAAGTATTCTGAGATGAAACTTGATAAGGGAGTGAAGAAAATGATTGAATTTAACTTTAGAACTTGAGATAGATCAGAGAAGTTCTAAGTTTTTGAAGTAACTCAAAGTTGGAAGAATAAATTTTGAGAAAGAATGATTTTGAAGCTTTGAAATGAAAGGAAATGAAGTTTCAAAGTCAGAAACGGATTTTGAATTTAATCATGGATATAGGAGAAGAAGAAGATGAAATTTCTTTGAAGTGATATTGAATTTTGACTCTTAGAATGAATCCTGGGAAAACCAAATGGTATTTAAGAATAAAAATGGATTTAGGGAGTTTAGATTAGATCCGAAAATGGAATTAACATCTAGCATTGGAATTGGATTCCAGATCCTAAACAGAATGGGATCTGAGATTTGAAATCCAAGATGGACTTGGGTTCTGGATCCTAAAATGGAGTGGATCTGAAGTCTGAGACCCAAATGTAGAATTGGGTTCTGGATCCTAAAATGGATTTGGATCTCAAACCTGAGATCCAAAAGTAGAATTGGGTTCTGGATCCTAGAATGGATTTGGATATGAAGTCTAAGATCCAAAGTAAAATTGGAGTCTGGATCTTAAAGAGGAATTGGATCTGAATTCTTAGATCCAAAGTGAAATTAGAGTCTGGATCTTTAAAGAGGAATTGGATCTGAAGTCTGAGATCCAATATGAGTGTTGAATCCTAGATCCTAAAATGGATTTGGAGTTAAACTCAGAAGATGAATCAAGAACTTCCAGATTTAAAAAATGAAATTTAGAATATAAATGAATTTCAAAGTCAAATTAGACCTTGAATTTTGAAGTTTTGAATTTTGAAATTTAGAAAATAAAGGGAATCTCAAAGTTAAATTGAACTTTGGATTTGATTTAGAGTCTTGAATATAAAATGAATTTCAAAGTCAATTTGGATTTTGAATTTAGAATTTGAATTTTGGATATAAGTTAAAGTTTTCAAAGTCAAATGGGACCTTGAAATTGAATTCTTGAATCCTTTTGAGAAATAGAGTTGAATTTGAATAGGATTTGATCTGAGAAATGAAGGAAAGAATCACTTGGATTTATGAAAAAGAATTTTAAAATATGATGCAATTCTATCCTAAATGATGAATGAATTTAAATTTTTGAAATTGGATTTTGAAAAGCTATTCCATTCTTTAAATGAATTAAAATAAGATTGAAGATATAATACATCCTTGACTATTGTCATTGAATGTATTATATAATAATCTATATTTAAACTCAGGTGAAGAATGAAACACATTTGGTGCTTTTATAGAATTCAAAATGAAATTAACTCTCAATATACCCTGACTATGGTCATTGGTATATATTTTGAGTCAATTTTAAGTTAAATTCTAATAAAAGGAGAAAATATTTAAGGAAATATGATGAATTTTGAAAACGGATCCAGTGTAGATCCAGTGTTATTTCGTAAAAGATAAAAAACCAAAGTCTTGTTTACATCCCGACTATGGCCGTTGATGTAAATCATCAACTTAGGATTAATTTACCTTTTACAAAATGGTGCACGTGCCATTCGTGTTGCCATTTGTGAAAATTTGAGAAATAAAGGCAAAGAATGCATGAAAAACAAGTAATTCATGATATTTACAATGCTCATTCATTTTACCTAAAGCAGGAAATGTAAATTCTCATTAAATCTAGCTATTACAATTCATAAAATCAAATTTACAACTTCAAATAATGGTATCTTCCATATATCTCCTGCAAAAAGAAAGTAGAATTAGCAATACAAATGAAATGAGGAAAGATATTGAGATGTTATATTAAGATTAGGAATATAGATGACAATGAGAAAACCTAAAATAGATATAATGTTTAGACATGAGAAAGAAACATCTATATACCTGTAGCTATTGGAAAACCATATTTAGACCAATGTTGATGTTGTTTTGCAAAATATTTATAGTACCTAAGTATATAATGGATTGAATGAACTGGTGGGTGTTAAGGATGAATGCTTTACAACCTATTGACCCAAATATATGCAGTGGAGAAGATGTATACATACTAGGTTTATAGGAGCATGCGTATCCTAGAACATATGTGATAATATCATGATGTGTATACATACAAAATGGATATACACAGCTGCTAATGAAGATATCTTTACATGACTGAGTGATGTGGTTATTTGACGACTAAAGGATTCCATATCCCTAAACACAGTCCTGCAATCTTTGACCGATCTTGCAGGGAATGATGCTGAATCTCAAGGAATGCAGCACTCAATATGAAGTTGATGGGCCAACACCCTAACTGGTGCTACAGAAATTATAACAGTAAGTTGAATACTAGTAGGAGCATAAGACTGGCATAGGCACTGTAGATGATGTCCAGCTTATTCCAAATGGGACAGTTGGACTAAAAGGGAAACATTGAAACTACAAGTATGCAGTTAATGGTAAATCAGATAGGACACACCAGCAGCTACCATTGAAGCTGTCAGCACACACCTCCGAAGGGGGTAGTGCTGAGTGAAAATATTTGGGAGGTTAGTGCAGAAAGACTAATAACTTATAGCAAATGACATGAGACAATCATATGGATGCCATAGCAGGTAGCAGACAACAGAGGATTGGGTAGATTTGATGCTTAAAGGAAAGCAAACATCAGATATTATAATAGTGAAAAGGGACTGTGCAAAGTGATACATGTGTGATTTGTGGATAGTATGATTTTACAGCAATGAGTCCAGACCACACATATATTGTATGATGGTGAAGAAAATATGCTAAGTGATGTTGGTGTAACAACATACATGGAGATGTTATGGATAGATATATGCTGATGAAGGTCAAATATACACAGGTATGTATGGAAAATAGTAATAAACTATTACCAACAATCAATGAATTTCTAAAAAAAATGCAGATGAAGCAATTTAAATGTTAGGTAAATATATGTGGATGGTGAGAGCCATAAGTGAACACACAGATATCAGTTTTTAGAGCAAAAAGTGTAACAGCTGCGACAGTGATGGGCAGTATGGTAATACAAATGAGTGATGGGGTCAGGATGCGTTGTTACGTTTCTGAAACCTCTCACCAGTTTAATTGATTAGGACCCTACCTAAAATGACAGAAGGTGCTGAAGTTGACGCATGCTCATGCTTACCTGCTCTTATCATATTTATCTGCAAAACTCCTTCTTCTTACTTCACATCCGACCTTCTTCCCAGACCATTGCAATTCAATCCACTTATGGAAGATCCCAAGCTTTCCAACCTTTGCAGAAGGTATGTTGGTTCTGACGCTGTCAGAATTTTCTGGCAGTGATTCCTCGGGCTCTGTAGCGGAGGAATTCAGGGTTGATCTATATGCAATACTGAGCAAAGCCTCAAAAAGCTTACACACATTTTTTTTTTTACAATAATGACAAACATCTCCTCTCTTATTTAAACAGATATTTCAGGAGACATCATTGCATTTTAGAATTTCTAGAATACCTAACAACAAGATTCCATAAGGGTTCCACTTTCGCATCAATGTCCATGTATTTATCTTTCAAAGGCACCCAGGTCTCCATCCCTAATGTATATGCAAGCACCTCCAGAATGCCTGGTTTGCAGATAATCCGGGCATGGGTGGTTTGTAAATGAAAAGGTGAAGCAGAAGGTTATATTACGCTGATGTAAAAGGTTATCCAGGGGCTGTAGAGGAGAAAAAGGGGAAGCTGATGATACAGCTACAGGAATAGTTATGCCACCAACGATGTTATACAGGAGAAACATAATAAGAGACGGATGACATATTTTGCAGAAAACTTGAAAAGTAAAAAAAAAATGCAAAGATGAAGAATGGCCTGGTTGATAACAAAGAAAAACTAAATAAAGCATCATAATGCTAAAGATTAACTACTTCTGAATATCGACACCCGATCCAGGGGATGTGGGTAATATATGAACCTGGGATGAAAATGATATGGGAAAGGAGTTATTGAAAATTAGAGCATCTATACATAAAACAGAATTGAAAACCAAAGGAGACTAGAATTGAGAATTAAATTTAAATTACAGGAAACCATACTTACAATCAGAGTAAACTTGGTATTCTCAACCTTGGTTTCGCTAAAACATAAAGAACTTATTCAGATTCCATGCTCAGATGGACACGATCTCGTGCTGATTCTTAGCAGGGTTTTGGGCATTTGAGTGACTATGCGAGGTTTATCAAGGGTCTGGGGATCCGCTTGATCTATCTCCTTTGTGATCACACACAGGATGACCGGACTAAGCCCTCAATCTGACGAAGGTAAAAATGTGCATGATATGATCAATGCTGCAAACCATACTGATGAAATGGACAATCGGATGCGAAAAACAGGAACCGAGCCATGAATGGAAACTAAAAAGAAATGTCACGCAAAAGTGAAATCAAAATTTCTATGGTCGCCCAGATCGACTATAAGAAAGACAAAAAAGAACATGTGTGAACACCCCAAATTTTTCAAAATCTTTTAAATATTCCCCTTTTGCCCATAAATTCATTTTTTGAGCAAATGAGTCATTTTAAATCTAAATTCCAGTTCATTTCTCAAGCTTTACTGAAATTAAATTCATTTTATATGTTTAAATTGATTTCGGATCTGGATCCATTGTCCAGATCCAAATCTGAGTCTCATTGTTCAAATTTTAAATTAAAATTATAGAAAATACCAAAAATAGCCCTTAAATGGCTCGGATAGCCCATTCGACATCCGTTTGGATCCATCACATTGTATTTCCCGATTCGAGTGTCAAAACTCGAACACTTTCTCAAAACCTGGGTTCAAACCCATTCTTCTGAAGAAACTTTCCCCAAAATAACCCTGATCTTTCAGAAAAACCATTCTCTTATGAATATTTTGAAATTTTGTAAAATTAGTATTAATTTTCTTAGTTTTAGAGTTTTGTTTTTTATAAATATATGTTTAAAAAGAAAAGAAATATATATATATATATATATATATATATATATATATATATATATATATATATATCAAAATTCCAAAAAATTCAGAAACTATGCAATCTACCTTCCTTTTTAAACCTTTTCTTGAAACCCCCTTTTTAAAAAACCAAAAGCCACTTTTTAGAAAAATCCTGAAAGGGGATCCTCTATTGGGAATTTGAAGAAATTTGCAACGGCTTCCCTCCGCCTCCCACCATCGATCTTCAACGAACCTCCCTGGAGTCTCCCTCAACCTCTGATCTTCAACAACCCATCTCTCTCGAATACTCCTCTCCTTTAAAAGGGGAGCACGCAGGAGAGAGAGGGGATCGCCTCTTCACCCCCGCACCCCTCTTCCTCCGGCATCAGCCGCTCTTCACCTTCGCACCCTCCTTCTTCTCGAGGATCCATCATTTTCCCTGGCTTTATTCTCGTGTTTGAAGGAGTCGGATCCAGCCAGCGTTCAGAAAAAAACAAGACTCTTCTTGCACGGCTTCATCGAGCCTCTCTTCTCTCGACTTCTCCCAAACAGCTGAAGAAAGATGACCCTCCCTGCAGCATCCAGAAGGAATGTCCCCTATTCCTCTCAATCCTTTTTTTTTAGTTCTCTTTTCTTCGTTTTGGGTTCTAAAGAAAACCCTACAGCAGCTCCCCTCCTATTGCCTTCTTTCCTCTCCCTGTACCCATATCTTCTCCGACCTTCTTCCCAAAGTCGACTAAAGGGTATGAATCGGTAAGGATTTCGTCTGCTCTTTTTTTTTTTTTTTCCTCTCTGAAGTTATTCCTTTTTTTCTTTCTGTTTCCTTTTTTTAGGCCTCTCTATAATGTCGACCTATCTATAATAGAATCGGCTTATAGATGGCGAAATTAACAAAATACATATATTCCAACAGATCCTCTCATTTTTTTTTCTTCATTTTTAGTTACTATTTGTTTTTTGTTTTTTTTTTATATTGCAATCTCATAGGTCATTTTAAATTTTAAGTCGATCATGGTACCTCATTCATCGATTATTCTTCTTAATTTTATGAAGCTTTCTGATATTTATTTGTTGCTATCTAATGCTTATTTCAATAGTCGGCTTTGACTACATCTCCGCCGCAGCATCACAGATGTATCTGGCGATACTTTTTCGTTTTCGTTTACTGTTCGATTCATTTTATCTGAATTTCCTTACTGATTTTCCCTTTTTCTTTGGTTGTATTCCAATGTCTTAATCGGATTATGTTCTGATCTTCGATCCTCTGTTTATGTTCCGATTTAAATTCCTGTGGTTTTCTTGCGGCTTTTCTACTGATCAGAATTATTTGTAGGATTTCAATGTCATAATTTACTTCATTAATCCTATACATTGTGAGCCCATACCCTGGTGTTTTGATCTTGCGTAGCGTCATGTGGCATATTATCACTTCATTTACACCCTTCTGTGGTTGTGATTGTCATCCACACGGCATGAAAGGGGGTGAACTCTCTGATATTCTTGAGAATCTGATTACGCTGGAGAAAGATTATGAAGGGCTGAAACCAAGGGAGAAGATAATGTTAAAGGGAGATGAACCTTGTCTTGTGTTTCTTGATCCTATTGCTGATGTCTGGGTTACCATTTGGAGAAATGGAGCGATCCATTATAATGCTTCAAAGGCACTGGTATCCCATCGAAAACAAAAAACAAGAAAGAAAGAAAGAAGAAATTGCGGGATTACAGAAGGTGACAAAATGTTGCATGGTAGAAGTAATCGCTTTGATGGTCAAATCATAACTCTGCTTACAGATCGAAACTTACAGGAAAGGTTTTAGGTAACTGTTCTAATGACAGGTTCAGGAGTGAGGTTCATCTTATGCATATTATCTCACCCAGAGATGCTATGACTGTTTGATTTACTATCAATAAGTTATGAAGTTGGATTGCAGTTAATCGATGGGCATTCTTTCTCTTTATGTGCATATTTTATCATCAAGGTTTTTTTTTTTTTTTCGTAATCAACAGGTTGATTCAAAAGATTGAATCATGATGAGATTTATCGGTTTTATAATTCTATGACATTTTTTTTATATATATTTGCCTCATTAATCTGATTTTGTGAATGCTGGAAGGAGACGCCCCAATCCCCAGGATGTATTACTCCAATAATAACATTGGCCTATAGAGAGCAGCAAGATGACATCATGAAAACATGGTGTCACGTTCAGAGTTAGCCTTGAAGCCGTATTGGCTATATGCAGAAGTTCTAACCATGTCGCGTCTAGGCAAGCTGGTTTGTTATCACATATTTCCAATATGTACAGAGTTGCGCGAGCAAGAAGATATCATGGCTGATCATCCTCGTTCTCTTATAGTGCTAGCTGGATTTATGTTTGGATTTCCTGTGTCACTTGCTAAAATTAAGCACCTGCTGGAGGAACTATTAAACTTAATGATTTTTAGAGAATTCTATGCAAATCCACTGTAAGTTGGCGCTTGTAAAAAAAGAAGAAAATCCTTCTCTGGTAATGTATCTTATAGACGATCCATGTTCTCAGAATAGTTTGCTTGAGCTGTTAGGATTCCACTTATTGAAAAATCTATTTTTGCAGTCACTGTCAAGACATCTTCTGCGTTGGGCATTCCAGCAGCTATTGCTTGAGTTCGGCATCTCAACTTGTGGAATCCTATGGCAATTCACTACTCAAGAGCTGTGTGAAAATCCGTCAGATGTGGGCAGGACATCTGAATTCTTCAAACTACTGGGTTTTGTCACTATTAGTTCGTTCTCTTGAATAAAAGTGATCCTAAGATGTACATCATCAACTTGAAGCATATTCAATATCGATCCTAAGGATTGGATTTCTGCATCCTTGCGAGCTCCATCAGACATGAGCAGAATCTACATGTAATGTTGGGCAGTCCATTTCATATTGCTCCAGAAATTTTTACCAAAGGCTACAATCAGGTACGTGTTTGATGGAGAAGTAACAGAGATTGGCGTGGAGACCAGGAACATTGCTGCATACACCAGACTTCCTTGCAGAACAAAAGTTGGTTGTAGTGTTGGTGCCGATATAGTTTTGCTATTCTTTGGAATCAGCTGGTTGCTTCATGATCTCTGTTTGAGCCAGCAATATATATGCCTTAGCAACATCCGTTACGGTACGTTTTCTTTTTCCCCTTTCTTTTTCTTTTCATTGTAATATCCCTTAGTTCTGTCTACAGTCCAGTGTTTTCTTTACTACTTATCTCTTCTATTGCTCTAAATAAGATTATGTGCAAACCTTCAGTTTGTATCAACGTTAGTGTTGGTTGATAAAGAAAGACAATTAAGAGGCTGAAAAGGTCGCATCTACGAAACAATGATTGGTGTCAATTTGGATTGCCATCTCTGTTGGAACTGCTTGAAATCAACAAGAAGGGAATATTTTGCAGTTGTTTTTCTGTGTGTTTTATGTTTATTATCAATTTTGGTTCTCATCGACATTTTGTTTTTAATACTGTAAATTTGTTTTCACTTCTGGAAGATTCTGCTTATCCTGAAATTTGGAATGTGCAATATCATAGCGTACATTTTGGCCAATCAAGGTATTGGTATGATGGTTTATAGGAATCTTGGATATATTCTCCTCACCACTCCTTCAACATCACTCTCAACACACCGCGATATTACCTTCAGCCACCCTATTTCTACACTTTCACCATGATCAGTATGTGATCACAAACACTTCACCTCCCACATTCTTTCTAACACCAGCACATGTCTGGAGTTGAATGATGTTTGAAACTTATTTGAAATAAGATGTGGAGATCATTTCTCTCTTACCCCTGTAAACTTTTTCATTGTTGTGAGCCTGGATGTTTTGTGGGTTTGGAAACTTGGTCATCATTGATAAGAGCCGGATTGTATTTCGGTGTTGGTCATCACATGATTACTTGATCAAACCCACTTCAGTATAGCATCGAAAGCACCATTTCGGGTTCCTACCAAGTTATGTACAAGATTGGGTCAAACGCAAACGTCACCGAAAATGAAGTGGAGTGACAACAGTTATCATCCAGTCGTGATGTGAAGACGGCCAGCATGTTGCCTGATGAAAGCCTCACTGCAAAGATGACGGGTCTTGGGGCTGTCAAAAGCTGAGCAAACACTTGATCAAACCCGCTTCAGCACAGCATTGAAAGCACCATTTCGGTATGTATTCGCATAGCTCCTCATATACATTTCCATTGCATCTCGCATGCCAACCCTTATATGTATCTTTTTCTTGATTATGAAATACCCATTTAGGTATATCTATCTCATTATTGACACCCTTAGATTCCATGTAAATATCCTGCCATTTCCATTTCCCTCTCACTTTATACTAACCAAGTGTTTTGCAGGAAATATTCAGAAATTGTTGAGATGTCTTTAGATTTAGGATTTCATTATCTCTTTATATTTCCAAACTTGTAAATAACTAGATATAATGAAAATATTCACATTTGCAATCTTAGATAGAATGAATGAGCATTATAGATATCATAAAGTACTTGTTCTCATATTTTCTCTTTTATTTTCTCAAAATTCTCACAATGGTGAAACACGAATGGCACGTGCACCATTTCGTAAGAGGTAAATTAATCCTAAGTTGATGATTTACATCAACGGCCATAGTCGGGATGTAAACAAGACTTAGAATTTTTATCTTTTACGAAATAACACCGGATCCACACTGGATCCGTTTTCAAAATTCATCATATTTTCCTTAAATATTTTCTTCTTTTATTAGAATTTAACTTAAAATTAACTCAAATTATATACCAATGGCCATAGTCAAAGTATATTGAGAGTTAATTTCATTTTAAATTCTATAAAAGCACCAAATGTGTTTCATTCTTCATCTGAATTTAAATATAGATTATTATATAATACATTCAATGACCATAGTCAAGAATGTATTATATCTTTAATCTTGTTTTAATTCATTTAAAGAATGGAATAGCTTTTCAAAATCCAATTTCAAAAATTTAAATTCATTCATCATTTAGGATAGAATTGCATCATATTTTTAAAATTCTTTTTTTTCAAAAACTCCAAGTGACGTAAATATCTTCCTCAATCTATCTTCAATTCTTATCATTTTTAAATTCAATGTCATTTTTCAATCTCAAAGTTCAATTTAACTTTGAGATTTCAAATTCATTTTATATTCAAATTCAAAACAGATTTCGAAGTTCAATTTGACTTTGAAATTCCAAATTCATTTATATTCAAATACTCCAAATCAAATCCAAAGTTCAATTTAACTTTTTGATTCCCTTCATCTTCTAAATTTCAAATTCAAACTTCAAAAATTCAAGGTCTAATTTGACTTTGAAATTCATTTGTATATTCAAGATTCAAATTTTAAATTTCAATTTTCAAGTTCGATTCAAAACTTGGAAGTTCTTAATTCAACAATTTCAAATCCATTTTAGGATCCAGAATACAACTTTCACTTTGGATCTTAGACTTCAGATCCAATTCCTCTTTAGGATCCAGAATCCAATTTCACATGTTGGATCTCAGACTTCTGATCCAAATCCATCTTAGGATCCAGAATCCAACTCTACATTGGATCTTAGACTTCAGATCCAACACCCATCTTAGGATCAAGAACCCAATTCTACATTGGGATCTCAGACTTCAGATCCAAATCCATCTTAGAATCCAGAACCCAATTTTACATCGGATCTCAGATCCCAGATCTTAAGTCCATTTTGAGATCCAATTCAATTTCAAAATCTAGATTTCAAATCCAAGTCAATTTCCAGATTTCAT
Source organism: Nuphar pumila (assembly GCF_984573655.1). Classification (NCBI taxonomy): domain Eukaryota; kingdom Viridiplantae; phylum Streptophyta; class Magnoliopsida; order Nymphaeales; family Nymphaeaceae; genus Nuphar; species Nuphar pumila. The sequence continues at coordinate 85,591,247 of NC_143251.1, read as the reverse complement.
CTGAACTCCCTAAATCCATTTTCTATTCTTAAATGCCATTTGATTTTCTCAGTCCATTCCAATTTCAAACTTCAAAATCTAAATTCAATTCCATCTCAAGTATTCATTTCCTTTTCTTTTCTAAATTCAAAATCCAAATTCAAAGTCGATTTTGACTTTGAAACTTCATTTTATTTCAAAGCTTCAAGTCATTCTTTTTCATTTATTCTTTCAAATCCTGATTTATTTCAAAAACTTAGAACTTCTCTGATCTATCTCAAGTTCTAAAAGTTAGATTCAAACATTTCTTCACTCCCTTACCAAGTTCATCTCAGAATACTTGGAAATTTTCTAAATCAATTTTCAAAAGAGCATACATCCCTGCATTGAACAAGTATGATTCTTTGTGCATTTAGATCTTCTAGAGTTAGAATAAATTCTTCGATTATATTTAGACAAAGCAAAAGGCATAGATTCGATCCTTGGTTCGATTACCCCTGGTAAAGGCGCCAGGAATGGTCGAACCTCGTACCAACGAGCGAATCCCGTCTCTCCATTTTTCCCGCAATATTTTCAAAACGGAGGCGAGTGATTTTCTAAATATTTTTCAAATCAAGGTCAAGTGAGACCGCGCAAAATAGTTCCTCTTCTCTTCTCTTTTTCTTTTCTCTTCTCTTCTCTCTTTCTTTTTCTTTCTTTTATTTTTTTCTCCCTTCAAAAAGGAGGAGAATAGAGGTTAGAAAAGGGAAAGAGAAGTAAGAGAGAGAAATACACAAGAGAGGAAAAATTTTGTGATGATCACAACATGGAAATTTGATAATTAGCAAAGCATTAAGACAAAAGGAATTTTACCATTGCTAGATGATCGAATTCACATTAATAAAGGTGAAAAATAAAATTTATCCTCAAAACAGGAAAGGGGATAGTAAAGAGTAATGTGGGAATGAAATCATTCCAATGTTAATGTAGCAATCGGAGGGTCGATCCTGCTATATGCAGGTCGACCCTGCCATCAATGCTGTAAAAAAAAAAAAAGAAGAAAGAAAAACCATTACTTACCTGTGATTTCGCAGGGGGTCTGAAGGAGCTTCGTGTGGATTGTAGTGGAATCGATGGAGTGGAGGGATTTGTGGCTTTTCCCCCTTTTGCTGAAGAGGAAAAGGATGTATTACTTACTTGATTCCTGCGAAGATTGGTCGACTTCCACCAAAATGGAGAAACACCAGGGAATAAGAATAAAGTGTGAAGAAGAAGAACAGATGATGGTGGAGAGGTCGAAGAAGATCGTTCATGAAGAAGTAGATGGCAGGGTGAAGGCGGATCCCTAATCCTCCTACGTGCTCTCTTTTTTAAAGGAGAAGCAGAGGATTCTAGAGAAGAATATGGTTGGAGATCGAAGGTTGAGGGATGAAGAAGCCGTTTGAAGATGGAGGGTAGGCAAGCGAGAGGGAGGATGCACGGGAGATGGCTGTTGGAGATTTTTCTAAAATTCCCAAGGGGGTCTCCTTTTCAGAACTTTCCTAAAAAATGGTTTTCATCTTCAAAAGGAGGTTTTAAAAAGAGGGTTTTAACAAAAAATAGTTTTCAAGAAAAGGTTTCAATTTGCATATTTTTCTGAATTTTTGGAATTTTTCTATTGTTTTCCTTTTTCGATTTTCTTATTTTTTTGTTCTTTTCTTTTTAAACGTATATTTGTAAAAACAAAACTCTAAAACTAAGAAAATTAATACTAATTTTACAAAATTTCAAAATATTCATAAAAAAAAAAGGTTTTTCTGAAAAATCAGGGTTATGTTGGGGAAAATTTCTTCAGAAGAATGGGTTTGGACCCAAGTATTGAGGAAATGTTCGAGTTTTGACACTCGAATCGAAAAATACAATGTGATGGATCCAAACGGATGTCGGATGGACTGTCCGAGCTATTTAAAAACTATTTTTGGTATTTTCTGTAATTTTAATTTAAAATTTGGACAACGAGACTCAGATTTGGATCTGGACAATGGATCCGGATCCGAAATCGAGTCAGACATATAAAATGGATTTAATTTCAGTAAAACTTGAGAAATAAACTGGAATTTAGGTTTAAAAGTGGCTCAATTGCTCAGAAAATGATATCAGGGGCAAAAAGAGAATATTTAAAAGATTTTGAAAAATTTGGGGTGTTCACAGATGCTTCTCTTTGCTACTAAGCCGGTTGAAAGCCGAGCTTAGTGGCAAAGATAACACTCCAAATTTTGAAAAAAATGCCCCAGTCAGCAGACTTGAACTGGGTGTGGAAGAATTTATTTTGAAAATATGGTTTTTCAGACTTAAAACCTTATCCTGAATGGCTTTGGGAGGACGAAATCCTTGAAAATGATATGATTGAGTAAAGAATAAGGAAATCGTGATGGGACTTTGGGTGAAAATCCCAGGGGTGGTGAAAGATAAGAACTTCGATCAAGTCTCATGGTTGAGACGAGATCTACTCTTGGAATGACTCAGGTTTAGCCCTTAACCTGGATGGGATGAAGATATATCAAGATAACCTGAATGGGGGAAGGAATATGCGAGGACCTTGATGGGACATTTATGAGAGAAGGCCTCGCGAGATGAAGTTCAAGTATGACCCTGTCCTGGATGGATATACAAAGCATGGATTCCTTGATGGGAAGAATCATGATGGGACTAGAGGAGAACATCTCGTCAAAACGAGGAACCTTGTCAAAACGAGACTCAGGTTTAACCAAAACCTGAAAAAGGAAGATACCTCGATGCACGAGGTTCAGGCTTAACCTTTAACCTGAAGGGGACGACCATACGGAATCCTCGAGTGAAGAGACCATGATGGGACCTTCGGAGTTTGGACGAACAAATCCGAAAGGGGTTTGCGAAAGGAGAAAGGAAATGGGGTTCCCTAAAGCTTGAGAAAGGGATGAACTTGGGCGTCTCATTGCTGAGACTGAAACCAACTTTTGAATTTAATGACCTCTCGCAGGAAGTACAGGTTTTGACCCCTAACCTGAGTGGGAACAAACATACGGATTTCTCGAAACCGTGATGGGACAAGAGAGATACTTCAACTGAATGGGGTAACTCTCCTGAAAGATATAAACAACGCTAGGTTGCATCAAAATGGATATTGACTACTTATTTCATTCTTAGAATATCTAGCAAATTTTGCCAATAAGATAAATTTATAATTTACTTCAACGCTTGAAAATGTGCATATGTGTGCAAAAGATATTCCCTCTTTTACCTAGAGTATTTCTCCAACGAGGTTAACTTCTCGGTCTTAAGAGTCAAATTCAAAATTTTAGCGCTGATGATTTTCTTCAAGGAAGCTATCTATTTCCTGGATATGAGAAGAGAAGAAATATTCTCAATTTCATAAAAGCAAGTAGTGAAAAGACATTGATAAAAGAATTTTGCATGAGAAAAGATGACTTCTGGCAATTTCGGCAGTTTGATATCTGGGTGTTTTCCCATGATGATCTTTCTTGCACTCTTTTTGAGTCATTGGGCTTTTCGGGCTTTTTACATCATCCTTCATTTTGGAGATGTCCTGACTTTTCTCTCTTTTTCAGGGAAGGGTACGTCACAAACTCCTTCATCTCAGAGATGCTCTGATCCTTCTTTTTCTCAAGGATTTATATATGATATTGGTTCAGAAGGTCTTTAGGTGATAGCAGAAATCAAATATCATTTAGGGTTTGTCGGTAGGTTCATCACACTCGCCTTCATCTCGACGGTGATCTGAACTTTCCCTGGAAGGATCCTTCACAAACTCCTTCATCTCGGTAGATGATCCAAATCTTCTTTGGCCCCGGGGGTCTACTCGCTTAATTCGCCTTCATCTTGACGACAATTGAGAGATCCCTTTTGCAGATATTTGATTGCAACTTTAGAATGAGAAGATATGGATTAAGTGGATTCTTTTTTTTTTGTAGCTCAGGATATTTCCACTGTCTGATTGCCAAAAAATTATCTTTAAACATGCGTCATAGCTATGATCAATATCAATTCGCTTCTGGTTTTTCAACGTCATCGAATATTTCTTTCGCTAATCATACCGAGGATATTTCTCTCATCCTTTTGGTTGATCAACAGGGAAAAGATTTGAATTTTACCTCTTTTCCGCAAAAAGTTTCACCTTTTGAAAAAATACTAGAGGTAATCTGAGGTAATTCTTTCGTGTAGTAAAAATATTGGAATCAACAAATACTTTTTAGCAAATTGGCAAATTTTTCATGACTTCTATGTGAAATATTTACTCAATATAGATTTTGATACGACCTTTAGTTGCAATTGATGATTTTGGACATTCTGATCAGTAAAATTGGAACCTTTCATTTAACGACCAGCGAAGGAGCTGGAACCTTTCATTTAATGACCAGCGAAGTAGCTGGGACATTTCATTTAACGACCAACGAAGGAGTTGGAACATTTTATTTAACGACCAACGAAGTAGCTGAGACATTTCATTTAATGACCAGCGAAGTAGCTGGGACATTTCATTTAGCGACCAACGAAGTAGCTGGGACATTTCATTTAACGACCAACGAAGGAGTTGGGACATTTCATTTAACGACCAACGAAGGAGTTGGAACATTTCATTTAATCATTTAACGACCAGCGAAGTAGCTGGGACATTTCATTTAATCATTTAATGACCAGCGAAGTAGCTAGGACATTTCATTTAATCATTTAACGACCAGCGAAGTAGCTGGGACATTTTATTTAATAATTTAACGACCAACGAAGTAGCTGGGACATTTCATTTAATCATTTAACGACCAGCGAAGTAGCTGGGACATTTTATTTAATTATTTAACGACCAACGAAGTAGCTGGGACATTTCATTTAATCATTTAACGACCAGCGAAGTAGCTGGGACATTTCATTTAATCATTTAACGACCAGCGAAGTAGCTGGGACATTTCATTTAATTATTTAACGACCAACGAAGTAGCTGGGACTTTTCATTTAATCATTTAACGACCAGCGAAGTAGCTGGGACATTTCATTTAATTATTTAACGACCAACGAAGTAGCTGGGACTTTTCATTTAATCATTTAACGACCAACGAAGTAGCTGGGACTTTTCATTTAATCACTTGATTTAAGATTGAGACTTTCTGAGAGACAAACAGCACGAGGACTGATGAACTTGATCTTTAGATTTGAAAACTTAGCAAAATAACCAATGCGAACACCAGGTTTTCCCACTGAGAGTCGGGAAGGAGATCGGCCTATTTAAGATATTTAGAGATCGAGGCAAGAAGAATGGCCGGGGTTTCAGGATTATCCCTTATCCTGAAGGGAAAATAGAATAGACATTTTGAAGAGAATTTAGAAAAAGAATGATTCAGGTTTATCCCTTAACCTGAAGGGGAAATAGAAGATTTTATGAAGAGATAACCTGAGACTTGAATTTAGAAGGGATACGACAAGATTTAGAATTTATGATTTAGATAGACCAGGTATGTGACGGGGAATATAAAAGGAATAAACTTGGAGAAGACAAAAGGATATAGAACTTTGAAAAAAATGTAGAACATTTGAGAAAATTGATTTATTTTTGTAAAAAGAATTCTTACAGGTAGCATGGTTGCCCCTATGAGTGATTTTAGGATTATCCCTTATCCTAAATGGGAAAAAGAATAGAATTTGAAGAGATTTAATGAAGGAAATTGATATAAATCTAGAAAATCAACAAAGATTGACAAAACTTGTATTTACAAAAGAATCCTCATAGGTAGCGTTATTGCTCCTACGAGGGGTTTCAGGATTATCCCTTATCCTGAATGGGAACAAGAATAGAATTTAAGAAAATTTAGCGAAGGAAAATTGATATAAATCTAGAAAATCAATAAAGATTAACAAAACTTGTATTTACAAAAGAATCCTCATAGGTAGCGTTGTTGCTCCTACAAGGGGTCTCAGGATTTTCCCTTATCCTGAATGGGAGCACCTCGGACAACGAGGGTCAGGTTTATCCCTTAACCTGAAAGGGTACACCTCGGACAACGAGGGTCAGGTTTATCCCTTAACCTGAAAGGGGCCACCTCGGACAACGAGGGTTAGGTTTATCCCTTAACCTGAAAGGGCAATATAGGATTTAGAAAATACATCATGGGAAAGAGGCATCAGGTTTATCCCTTAACCTGGAAGGGTAAAAGAATTGATAAAATTTAATGGAATTTGAGAAAAAATTTTGATAAACTTGATAAAACACGATAAAATTGATGTAAACTTGATAAAATATGAATAAAACGAATGAAACAGATAAAAAGTACCAAAAATTAACTGAAAATTTATAAGATTTGAGAAAAAAGAGTTTTTCTGATCCTGCCTGCATATGGGATCTTGGAAGGAAAATGTTTATTTAAAAGATAAATTAGAAATCATTTTGGGGGAAGAAAATCCACCACAAGAAGAATGATCAGCGCGAGATCTGATCCTTTAAATCAAACATGAGAGATCATCATGAGGGTTAATTTTCGAAGGCAATGGTTTTGAGTACCTAATTTTGAAGAAGAATATCAACACTAGATCTGATTTCTAAAAATAACAGTTCGAAATTGATAATAAGATCAATACAAGGGTTGATCTTTGAAGGTAATGTTTAAAAACCAATCTTGGAAGATAAGACCAATACAGGGGTTGATCTTTGAATATAATGATTTAAAATCAATATAAGGATTGATTTTTGAATGATTCGAAAACCCATTTTGAAAGATTAGACCAACACAAGGGTTGATCTTTGAATATTAAAGATTTGAAATCCACTTTGGAAGATAAGACCAACATAAGGATTGATCTTTGAATATGATGATTTATAATCCATTTTGGAAGATAAGACCAACATAAGGATTGATCTTTGAATATGATGATTTATAATCCATTTTGGAAGATAAGATCAACGCAAGGGTTGATCTTTAAAAAGTTTTGAGATCAATTTTGGAGGATAAGACCAACGCAAGGGTTGATCTTTTGAATAAAAAGATTTGAAATCCATTTTGGAAGATAAGATCAATACAAGGATTGATCTTTGAATATAAAGGTTTTGAAATCCACTTTGAAAGATAAGGGTTGATCTATAAAGATTTGAAATCCATTTTGAAAGATAAGACTAACACAAAGGTTGATCTTTGAATATAAAGATTTAAAATCCATTTTGAAAAATAAGATCAACATAAAGGTTGATCTTTGAATATAAAAGTTTAAAATTCATTTTGGAAGATAAGACCAACACAAGGGTTGATCTTTCAATATAATGGTTTGAAAAACTTATTTTTGAAGACATGATCAACACGAGGGTTGATTTTTTTGTCAAAGGTTAGACCAAGGAATATTTGAACTCCTTGGTCATAACGAAGATTTTTAAAATTTCATGATTTTTGAAAAAGCTCTCATAGGTAATATCATTTCTCTCATGAATGATGTCAGGATTGCCCCGCATTTTGAAAAGAACGGGAATTAAAATGCCTCAGTATGGCAAAAAGAAAAGAAAAGATATAAAGGAAATTAACATTTCATTTGATAAGCAAAGGTTTGATAACAACTGAATATTTACAAGAACTTGAAAAGGAAAAAGACTCATAGAAGACTGGGCTGACTAGCCCCTACAAGACAACTGACAAAAAGAGACGAAAGCAAACAAAAACTTTGGCTTTATCAATTCTTTGAGTGGTCCGGGAATGGTTCTGTCAGGACTGCTGGCTGCTTTTCTTCCTCGTCCTCTATCAGCTCACTTCTGTCAATGCAGTCTTGTATCATGTGCTTGAGAACAAAACAATGTTCTGTATCATGCCCTGTTGCCCTGTGATACTTGCAGAATTGGTCCTTGAACTTTCCCAAGATTACGGGAGGATCCTCTATTTTAGGGAGTTTGATCATCCCGTGCTTTAACAGGTAATCCAGAATTACTTCCTTAGTTTGATCTAAAGGAGTGAAGACTCGATCTTTCTCCCACTTGATGTACTTGGGCTTCTCTTGAAGATCCCATTTCTGTTGGATGCCAATTGGAAGCGGCTTGTCATTGTTCTTATACGCTCTCTCTTTCTGCCCCATGCCCTGATCTACTCTCGGACCACTGCCACTGTTGTTCTTGTTTCCTTTGCTGCTACTACCAAGATTATTGCAGGAGGCCTCAACTGAATGAGCAAACTGCGCCTTCTTTTTCTGGTCTTGGATATTCTTGACTAGAGGCGTGCCCTCGTAAAGTCCGCTTTCTATTCCTGCTTCGAGCCATTCGGCTCGCTCAATCAACTTGATGAAGGATTTCGCCGGGGAAGTGGCGATGAGGCTTCTTATGGGCTAAGAGAAATTGTTGAGGATCACCTGCAATGCGTGCTCCTCAGGAATGGGTACCTTCATTTTATTGCAGGTGCTTCTCCACCTGTGAATAAAATCACCTGCTCTTTCATTCTCTCCTTGCTTCAGGTTGTAAAGATGATTTAATGTAGGTGAGGCTTCAGTGTTGAATAAGAAGCGCTCAATGAACAGATTTACTACCTTATCGAACTCTCGTAGTTTGATAGGATTCACATGATCAGCATACCATCTGGTTGCTATACCTTCCAGACTGCGGGGGAAGTAAATAAACAACGCTCTGTTGTCTTTTCTGAAACGACTGCACTCTGCATAAAATGTGGCCAAGTGGGCTTTAGGGTTGCCAGTCCCGTCAAACTTGAGAAATTTACGCGAAAGGTTCTCCAGGTTATCGTCCCCATCTAGGCCATCGTAAAAATCTTCGCCAGTGTAGGTCTGCTTGCCCTTACCCTTGGCTTGAAAATCCTTAATAGCTCGATTCATCTCCTTCATCTGCTTGCTCATCAGGTCCTCTGCTGGAACCCCAGACTTGGGCTTGTTGACGGATTCAGGCTCTTCTGCAGCTATTTTTATGGACTGCTTCGGAGGATTCTGCTTGTAGACAATTTGCTCTTCTTCTTCCGATTCTTCCTCGACTGACTCCGATTCCTCAGAAGTAGTGTCTGGCTGTACCTTCTTCCTAATGATTCTGACTTGCTTTTTCACAGGCTTCTTCTTCAGCTTGCTTTTAGGAACTGCCTCTTTCAGCTTGGCCTCGGCTTGCTCCGACATCATCCTTGCCATCATCTTTTGGAACATGTCATACATAGCGGGGTCGATGTCATCCTTCTTGCTCTGACCTTGTCCCCTGACTGATTTAGGAGAGCTTATCTCCTCCGCCTCACTGTCGCTGAGTTGAAGAACTGTTTCTTTTCCCCCTCTTGTCGTGACCATTTTTCAAATATCAGAGCTCCCTCTGCGGAGGAAAGAGGAGGTTTTTAGACCAAAGAAACTTCTTGGAGAAGTTTTTGACAAGAGGAAGGATTTAGTTTGAAATCTAAAAAATGTATCCCTTTACTAGGGATTGAGTATTGTGGCAATTGCGCTGTTTACTCTACGAGGGAGAGTAACCAACTAAAATATGAAAGAAAATACCATTTCGAAATGGATATCTCTCGACGGAAAGAGATTTTTATGGAAATATATAAACAAGAATATAAATCAGAAGAAAATGAAAGAATAAATGAAATTTGAGAACAAAAGGTAAAGATTTAAAATTTTAAGAACTTGCAGGCAGGATCAGAAGAATTTTTTGAAGAATTTTTAGAAGAAGGAGAAAAGGATAAAGAAAAATACACCTGGGTTTTAAAAACAAAGAGGAAATTTTGAAATATATACCCAGGGTTTTGAAAATATAAGGAAGATATAAAATATCACACAATCACAGATATACAAGCAAGGATACACAAACAACACTCCCTAAAGCTGACTCTATATGCAATATTTGAAATGGCTTGTAGGACCTTAATCCTAACTTTAAGATTTATATCATCTGTTTCCAATCAAGGTACGCCGATATACTCAAGCCGAAGCTCGAAGTACGTGGCATATAAAGTATCTCTTCAGTTCTAAGGTAAAGGCTTCCCAACATCCTTGAGCACCTACCGATATACCTCAGACTATGACCCTTAGGTACGTGGTAGGGGGGCGCGAACCCAAATAAGTGGTCCAGTTGTGAGGCTCTCTCCCGAACTATGGTTCAGTGAGACAGCCCAGCAACGTGAAGACCGGGACAATATAGGTAGGGATGTTTTCAAAATATGATCAATAATGCAATAAAATCAGAAGGCTCTAATGCAAGTCCTAAAGAGATAGATTTAAATGAAAATAAGCATACACTTGCATATATTGTCTGCATTCAATCCCTAAAATTGAGGAGAGTTGTATTTAAGACCTAAGTCTAATGTAAACATGGATAATCTCCTCAATATGGTCCTACCAAACCATACTTAGATCCTATATGAAAATAATGTCAGCTTAGGACAGAGTCTAGGCTCCTAAGGTTTGCATGGAAATGTAGCTGACATATGTAAGAATAAAGACTTAGATTATATAAAAGTAAAGCAAAGGCATGATTCAACCAGACGGAGACGAGTCCCATCTCGGTCGCCAAAACTGTGATCATCGCAAAATTTTTCCTCTCTTGTGGTTCTCTCTCTCTCTTCTTTCTCTTTTCCTTTTCCAGCCTCTATTTTCCTCCTTTTTGAAGGGAGAAAAATAAAAGAAAGAAAAGAGAAAGAGAAGAGAAAAAGAAAGAAAGAGAGAAGATGAACTATTTTGCGCAGTCTCACTTGACCTTGATTTGAAAATATTTAGAAATTACTCGCCTCCGTTTTGAAAATGTTGCGGGAAGATGGAGAGATGGGATTCGCTCGTCGGTACGAGGTTCGACCGTTCCTGGCGCCTTTACCAGGGGTAATCGAATCAAGGATCGAATCTATGCCTTTTGCTTTGCCTAAATATAATCTAAGAATCTATTCTAACTCTAAATGCACAAAGAATCATGCTTGTGCAATGCAAGGAGGAATGCTCTTTTGAAAAGAATGTTTTGGAAATTTCCAAGTATTCTGAGATGAAACTTGATAAGGGAGTGAAGAAAATGATTGAATTTAACTTTAGAACTTGAGATAGATCAGAGAAGTTCTAAGTTTTTGAAGTAACTCAAAGTTGGAAGAATAAATTTTGAGAAAGAATGATTTTGAAGCTTTGAAATGAAAGGAAATGAAGTTTCAAACTCAGAAACAGATTTTGAATTTAATCATGGATATAGGAGAAGAAGAAGATGAAATTTCTTTGAAGTGATATTGAATTTTGACTCTTAGAATGAATCCTGGGAAAACCAAATGGTATTTAAGAATAAAAATGGATTTAGGGAGTTTAGATTAGATACGAAAATGGAATTAACATCTAGCATTGGAATTGGATTCCAGATCCTAAACAGAATGGGATCCGAGATTTGAAATCCAAGATGGACTTGGGTTCTGGATCCTAAAATGGAGTGGATCTGAAGTCTGAGACCCAAATGTAGAATTGGGTTCTGGATCTTAAAATGGATTTGGATCTAAAGCCTGAGATCCAAAAGTAGAATTGGGTTCTGGATCCTAGAATGGATTTGGATCTGAAGTCTGAGATCCAATGTAGAATTAGGTTCTGGATCCTAGAATGGAAAATTGGATCTGAAGTCTAAGATCCAAAGTGAAATTGGAGTCTGGATCTTAAAGAGGAATTGGATCTGAAGTCTTAGATCCAAAGTGAAATTGGAGTCTGGATCTTTAAAGAGAAATTGGATCTGAAGTCTGAGATCCAATATGAGTGTTGAATCCTAGATCCTAAAATGGATTTGGAGTTAAACTCAGAAGATGAATCAAGAACTTTCAGATTTAAAAAATAAAATTTAGAATATAAATGAATTTCAAAGTCAAATTTGACCTTGAATTTTGAAGTTTTGAATTTTGAAATTTAGAAAATAAAGGGAATCTCAAAGTTAAATTGAACTTTGGATTTGATTTGGAGTCTTGAATATAAAATGAATTTCAAAGTCAATTTGGATTTTGAATTTAGAATTTGAATTTTGGATATAAGTTAAAGTTTTCAAAGTCAAATGGGACCTTGAAATTGAATTCTTGAATCCTTTTGAGAAATTGAGTTGAATTTGAATAGGATTTGATCTGAGAAATGAAGGAAAGAATCACTTGGATTTATGAAAAAGAATTTTAAAATATGATGCAATTCTATCCTAAATGATGAATGAATTTAAATTTTTGAAATTGGATTTTGAAAAGCTATTCCATTCTTTAAATGAATTAAAATAAGATTGAAGATATAATACATCCTTGACTATGGTCATTAAATGTATTATATAATAATCTATATTTAAACTCAGGTGAAGAATGAAACACATTTGGTGCTTTTATAGAATTCAAAATGAAATTAACTCTCAATATACCCTGACTATGGTCATTGGTATATATTTTGAGTCAATTTTAAGTTAAATTCTAATAAAAGGAGAAAATATTTAAGGAAATATGATGAATTTTGAAAACGGATCCAATGTTTTTTCGTAAAAGATAAAAATCCTAAGTCTTGTTTACATCCCGACTATGGCCGTTGATGTAAATCATCAACTTAGGATTAATTTACCTTTTACAAAATGGTGCACGTGCCATTCGTGTTGCCATTTGTGAAAATTTGAGAAATAAAGGCAAAGAATGCATGAAAAACAAGTAATTCATGATATTTACAATGCTCATTCATTTTACCTAAAGCAGGAAATGTAAATTCTCATTAAATCTAGCTATTACAATTCATAAAATCAAATTTACAACTTCAAATAATGGTATCTTCCATATATCTCCTGCAAAAAGAAAGTAGAATTAGCAATACAAATGAAATGAGGAAAGATATTGAGATGTTATATTAAGATTAGGAATATAGATGACAATGAGAAAACCTAAAATAGATATAATGTTTAGACATGAGAAAGAAACATCTATATACCTGTAGCTATTGGAAAACCATATTTAGACCAATGTTGATGTTGTTTTGCAGAATATTTATAGTACCTAAGTATATAATGGATTGAATGAACTGGTGGGTGTTAAGGATGAATGCTTTACAACTTATTGACCCAAATATATGCAGTGGAGAAGATGTATACATACTAGGTTTATAGGAGCATGCGTATCCTAGAACATATGTGATAATATCATGATGTGTATACATACAAAATGGATATACACAGCTGCTAATGAAGATATCTTTACATGACTGAGTGATGTGGTTATTTGACGACTAAAGGATTCCATATCCCTAAACACAGTCCTGCAATCTTTGACCGATCTTGCAGGGAATGATGCTGAATCTCAAGGAATGCAGCACTCAATATGAAGTTGATGGGCCAACATCCTAACTGGTGCTACAGAAATTATAACAGTCAGTTGAATACTAGTAGGAGCATAAGACTGGCATAGGCACTGTAGATGATGTCCAGCTTATTCCAAATGGGACAGTTGGACTAAAAGGGAAACATTGAAACTACAAGTATGCAGTTAATGGTAAATCAGATAGGACACACCAGCAGCTGCCATTGAAGCTGTCAGCACACACCTCCGAAGGGGGTAGTGCTGAGTGAAAATATTTGGGAGGTTAGTGCAGAAAGACTAATAACTTATAGCAAATGACATGAGACAATCATATGGATGCCATAGCAGGTAGCGGACAGCAGAGGATTGGGTAGATTTGATGCTTAAAGGAAAGCAAACATCAGGTATTATAATAGTGAAAAGGGACTATGCAAAGTGATACATGTGTGATTTGTGGACAGTATGATTTTACAGCAATGAGTCCAGACCACACATATATTGTATGATGGTGAAGAAAATATGCTAAGTGATGTTGGTGTAACAACATACATGGAGATGTTATGGATAGATATATGCTGATGAAGGTCAAATATACACAGGTATGTATGGAAAATAGTAATAAACTATTACCAACAATCAATGAATTTCTAAAAAAAATGCAGATAAAGCAATTTAAATGTTAGGTAAATATATGTGGATGGTGAGAGCCATAAGTGAACACACAAATATCAGTTTTTAGAGCAAAAAGTGTAACAGCTGCGACAGTGATGGGCAGTATGGTAATACAAATGAGTGATGGGGTCAGGATGTGTTGTTACGTTTCTGAAACCTCTCACCAGTTTAATTGATTAGGACCCTACCTAAAATGACAGAAGGTGCTGAAGTTGACGCATGCTCATGCTTACCTGCTCTTATCATATCTATCTGCAAAACTCCTTCTTCTGACTTCACATCCGACCTTCTTCCCAAACCATTGCAATTCAATCCACTTATGGAAGATCCCAAGCTTTCCAAGCTTTGCAGAAGGTATGTTGGTTCTGACGCTGTCAGAATTTTCTGGCAGTGATTCCTCGGGCTCTGTAGCGGAGGAATTCAGGGTTGATCTATATGCAATACTGAGCAAAGCCTCAAAAAGCTTACACACATTTTTTTTTTTACAATAAAGACAAACATCTCCTCTCTTATTTAAACAGATATTTCAGGAGACATCATTGCTTTTTAGAATTTCTAGAATACCTAACAACAAGATTCCATAAGGGTTCCACTTTCGCATCAATGTCCATGTATTTATCTTTCAAAGGCACCCAGGTCTCCATCCCTAATGTATATGCAAGCACCTCCAGAATGCCTGGTTTGCAGATAATCCGGGCATTGGTGGTTTGTAAATGAAAAGGTGAAGCAGAAGGTTATATTACGCTGATGTAAAAGGTTATCCAGGGGCTATAGAGGAGAAAAAGGGGAAGCTGATGATACATCTACAGGAATAGTTATGCCACCAACGATGTTATACAGGAGAAACATAATAAGAGACGGATGACATATTTTGCAGAAAACTTGAAAAGTAAAAAAAAAATGCAAAGATGAAGAATGGCCTGGTTGATAACAAAGAAAAACTAAATAAAGCATCATAATGCTAAAGATTAACTACTTCTGAATATCGACACCCGATCCAGGGGATGTGGGTAATATATGAACCTGGGATGAAAATGATATGGGAAAGGAGTTATTGAAAATTAGAGCATCTATACATAAAACAGAATTGAAAACCAAAGGAGACTAGAATTGAGAATTAAATTTAAATTACAGGAAACCATACTTACAATTAGAGTAAACTTGGTATTCTCAACCTTGGTTTCGCTAAAACATAAAGAACTTATTCAGATTCCATGCTCAGATGGACACGATCTCGTGCTGATTCTTAGCAGGGTTTTGGGCATTTGAGTGACTATGCGAGGTTTATCAAGGGTCTGGGGATCCGCTTGATCTATCTCCTTTGTGATCACACACAGGATGACCGGACTAAGCCCTTGATCTGACGAAGGTAAAAATGTGCATGATATGATCAATGCTGCAAACCATACTGATGAAATGGACAATCGGATGCGAAAAACAGGAACCGAGCCATGAATGGAAACTAAAAAGAAATGTCATGCGAAAGTGAAATCAAAATTTCTATGGTCGCCCAGATCGACTATAAGAAAGACAAAAAAGAAGAACATGGAAATTTGATAATTAGCAAAGCATTAAGACAAAAGGAATTTTACCATTGCTAGATGATCGAATTCACATTAATAAAGGTGAAAAATAAAATTTATCCTCAAAACAGGAAAGGGGATAGTAAAGAGTAATGTGGGAATGAAATCATTCCAATGTTAATGTAGCAATCGGAGGGCCGATCCTGCTATATGCAGGTCGATGATGTCTTCTTTTAAATCGTTGTAATTTTGAAAAGATTTTTAGATGTAAAACATGTGAAAACCAGACATCAAATAATAAAAACCGGTTCTCACTAGTGGATGAGACCGGGTCGAACTCAGGGAACGGGAATATGTTGTATTCAAACACACAAATCTAAACTACTCTTTATTGCCGAATTATTTGAAATGTAAAATGTTCAGAAAAGTAAAAACAACTAACTATTACAACAAATGAATACCCTTCGCAGAGGGCGTAAAGTGCAATATTTACAAACCCAGAATTAAATTCCTAATTCTAAACTAAAATGTAAAAAAAAACTTTATTCTTCGTACTTCGCGTGTCGTGTAATCACTTTCGCTCCAGTCCTGTGCTATCCTGCACAATGCAAATGAACACGAGCAGTACCAGAAATAGAAATAGACTATACTAAACTAGATAAATGCTAAAAATTGTGAATCAACTTATGCAAGAAATCTAAATGACAAAATAAAATTGATTTCTAATTATATCTAACTAACTACTTACTAATTACAAACTAAGTATAATCGCTAATTATCTTGCTTAACTAACAACTAATTCAATAAACTGATGGCTAACAAGAAGATAAACTAATTACTAAAACAAAACAAGGAATGCAATCAATTAAAAACAAGAAATATCATGAATTAAAACTTTGAATCACTAACTATGACAAACTGAAAAACTAGAATGAAACACATAAGATCGGAAAGAAAACAGTCACAACAAAAGATTTCTACTACAACCGAATAGCAACAGAAAACAACTATGAAGAAATGGTAATAATAACTATGATATATCAAAATACATCATCTAACTACTGAATCAATTAACAACTACTACATCAATTAACAAAATCTACTGAAAACAACTACTGAATCAATTAACAAACAGAAATTACTACTGAATGAATACAACTACTGAAGCAATTAACAAAATCTAAAAAAAACTGTAAACTAAAAATGATCGACCGATGAACAAAAGAACATACTCGTAAATGTAATTTTTTTCATTTTTGTTTTTTCTTTCTTTTTTAGTTTTTTTTTCTTTTTATTTCTGTTTTACAGATATAGCAATAACCAGAAGATGATTTGAAGAAGAAGAAGAAGAAGACAGAATTAATAGAAGAAGAAGAAGGATTAGCTGAAGAAGGAACAGATCGGCAGAAAAATCAGAAAAAGAAGAAAAATCAGACAAAGCAGCAGAAGAAAAAGGATTGGAAGAATTGGAATAGGAAGAAGAAGAAGAAGAAGAAGAAGAAGAAGCTGAAGAAGAAGAAGAAGAAGAAGAAATTGGAAGAAGAAGCAGATCGGATGAAGAAAAATCAGAGGAAGAAGAAGAATAAACTGCAGAAATTGAAAGAAGAAGAAGATCTGAAGAAGTAGAAGAAGCTGCAGAAGAAATCGAAATAGGAAGAAGAAGAAGAAATTCGGAGCTTACCGTGAAATGGAAGAAATCGAGGAAGAGGTGGCGGCCTCCACACCACGCCGTCGCCGGACTGCATCACCACCACCGCCGGCTGGATTTGAACAGAGCAAGAGGGAGAAGGGGAAGAAGGAGGCTAGAAACCACCGGCGATGGTGGAAAATGGTGAGAAGAGAGAGAAGAGATGGAAAGAGGGGAAAGAAACAAGGTTCAGCCGGGTGAGGAGACCCCCGGTTTTTGCGATTTTGGGGTTTTTTAAACAGTAAACAAACCGGTTCACCGGTTTGTTTCTGTTTGTTTTTTAAAAAATTCAAACCGGTTGGAACCGGTTTCCTTATTATAGTTTTAGTTTTCAGAAATGCAAACCGGTTCAAGCCGGTTTGTGTCATTTTTTTTCAGTTATTTTTCAATTTTCAAAAATTACAAACCATGTAATGGTTTGTTTTTATTAGTATTTTTTTTTTCATTTTCAAAAATCAAGAAAACCGTATAAATCGGATTATTATGAAAATTTTCAAAAACAAAACTATTTATTTATAAAGAAACTTAAAAAACTAATCTAACTATATATTTTTTTCTTTTCTAAAAAAACAAACACTTAAAATGAATATAAAACTATTTTCTCTATTTTTTTTATTTTTTTATTTTTAATTGAAAACTAACACTAGACTACTATGAATATAACAAAAATTAAAATATGTATAAAAATGTAAAATAAAACTATTTTTCATGCATTTTCTATTTTTAAATCATTTTAGCACATTTACTCAAAAACTAACATAAAATTGGGTTTTTGAAACATTATTTCATAAAATCATGCATATTTAAATGTTAATAAACCCTGAATTATATGCATGATCAAATACCCCCATGCTTATGTTTTGCTAGTCCTCGAGCAAACTAGAAAAATGCAAGAAATCAAACTATCACCTAACTCACTTTTGTAGGAATCACGGTTGCATTTAGCTCATGCAACAAGCCCTTTCAACCCTTGGGTTACCCGAGTGGACGAGTATGGTCTCGTGAGGGTTTGCAGTGATGCTACCCACAAACATCTCTGTCATGTATGCATAATATTACACATCCTCACAATCAGTAGGTAATTAAAGACTTTATTTTCACAAATATTTCCTGTTATTTCAAAATCAAAATATAATTAGAGTTTTTTATGTACCACCACAGAAAAAGAATTTCTTTCACTTTTCTAAATATCACAGTTATTTATGTTTTATTCTTAGAAAATCCAATAAAAACATATTATTATTTACTTATCCTCACTCATATGTTTTCTACACAGGTTTTCTCAATCACACTTCTAAGCATTGAACTTTTCTTTCTTTTTTTAAGCTCTTTCCTCTCTTTTTTTCTTTTCACGCTTTTTCTTTTTTTTTGCGCACTTATTTTTCTCTTATAGCTTGCGTGTGGTCTGCTTTTATGCCTTGTGCAATGTCAATATCTTCTATACTTTTTCAATACATACAAAAAGATATCAACTAAGACATAAAAGTGACTTCCTTCATTCACCTTTATAACATGAGAGTCAAATATTTCAACTTGTATCTGTTCTCAGTTACTTAGGATCACAAAGTTTTCCACTCTCCTTTTCGAAAATGGAATTAAAAGTTTCAACTTACATCTAAGTTCCATCTACTAAGGATTGTGAAATTATCCAAACAACCTAACACATGCTTTTTCTCACTTTTTGAGCTCATCAATTTTTTACGCTTTTGTTCATTTGCTTAGTTTTTCAAAAATACCATTGTGCATATTCATATTTATGATTCAAAATCAATTCTAACATGTATCTATCATCATTTCTTTGAAATCCACATAAACAACCATAATTTTTAGATATATGTCAGAAAAAAATTTCGTGGGGTTTAAAAATCCGCTAAAAACATTAGATTTGAAATAACATTCATATAGGTTCAAACTATTTCTTTAAAAATCTACTTTTCATGAGAGATATGTAAACATGTGCAAGAACGTAAACAGAAATATCAAGGTGTGCATTCTACACCCTCCCCCATGCTTATATGACACTGTCCCAGTGGCACTCCCCCATGCTTGAATGAAACTAAATGAATGCACATGAGAGAAATAAATGAGGGAAAAGAGTAGAATGACCTAACATGAATTAAAAATGCACGTTCTATGAATGTAATGAATGCAATGTACACATGACAAAACATATAAACCATGAATGAAACAAAAAGAACATAAAAAACTCATGAATAAAACTAAAAAGTAAAAAAAACAAAATAAAATCTATAAATTCTAAGCAAATCTAATAATATACAAGATATGGGTTGCCTCCCATAAAGCGCTAAGTTTCACGTCCCCAGCCAGACGGATCCCTGGAAAAATCCTTCATCGTCCATGAGATCAATGGACATGAAGTCATACTCAACCGGGCTCTATGAAGAAAAGAGTGTCATCTGTGACACTACGCACTGTGTTTCCATCCCTTCTACCTCCAAATGTAGTACCATGACTCTTTTGACATGAAGAACAGAGATTAGTCTCATCTGAGAGACTGGACAAGAATCGAGAGTCTAGGACCGACTGAGTACCAATGAATGCAACTTCAGACAAGTGGTGAATATGATCAGGCTTGACTTGATCAAGCACCTTCTGCATCTGTACCTCTTGCTTACTAAAAATTGGTGATCCTAAAGGCTGAGAAAATGGGGCTTTATATGAAGACTGTAACAACTGAGGGCCTTGCCCCTTCTGCTGAGGTAATATGGAAATCGACTCGTCAGTAGAAGTGATATGGGGCTCATGAGTCGATTCCTGAGTGGAGTGACACGCCTTCCCATACTGAAAGGATGTAACAAATTTGACTGGCTCATGATGTGAAGTAGGTTGCAAGTCAAATGACATGGAGTCCTCTCCCTTGGATGTGACAACAGATTGACTATGAAGGTTCCCCTGACTTTGTCTACTCAATGTCTGAGCTAACTGTCCCATTTGAGTTTCTAGCTTGGCTATTGACTGCGTATGGGAACAAAGGGTGGCCTTGATATCAGAAAAAGCTTCTAACATCTTCTCTTGAAATGATGAACTTGGTATGGGCTCCTGAGGAGAAGGTAGACAATACTGGGGATGAACTTGTGGAAATATAGTATGCGAGTAACCTTGTGAAGGGTTAATGGGTCTATACTGTGTCTGGGAGGGCTGATGGGATGGGGAAATAAACTGGTTTCGCCAACCTGGGTTATATGATGATGTAGACGAATCAGGCATGGGTTTAGCGAAACCTTGGGCAACATTCACCTGCTCTTGAACGAATTCAGGATATAATGGTGCTGCCGGACAATCCGTAACACAGTGTGCAGGGCTAGCACATAGCTCGCACACTCTTTCTACTGGATTTCTCGAAGAATTGGCTAGGAATTGATCTAACTTCCTAGTCAATTGGTCAACCTTGGTACACAATTCTAACTCGGACCCAACTTCGGAAATCCCAACTTTCCTAGGACCACTAGA
This sequence comes from Nuphar pumila, assembly GCF_984573655.1. Classification (NCBI taxonomy): domain Eukaryota; kingdom Viridiplantae; phylum Streptophyta; class Magnoliopsida; order Nymphaeales; family Nymphaeaceae; genus Nuphar; species Nuphar pumila. The sequence continues at coordinate 85,570,698 of NC_143251.1, read as the reverse complement.
CAAAGATGTAGTCCTATCGAGCCGTGAAGACAAGGTATGATGCATCGTGTTTTCACTCAAGGTCTCAAATAGAGACCACGCCTCATCTTCACTCTTGAGCATAAAAGTGCCCCCACAAGACGAATCAACCATTTGACGATGCTTTTCAGTAAGCTCGTCATAAAAATACTGCACCAACTGCCAACGAGGCACCTGGTGATGGGGACACTTGCGGAGAAGATCTTTCAATCTCTCCCAAGACTCGTGAAATTGTTCTCCCTCAATTTGAGAAAAACTGGTTATAGCTTTACGAAACTGGTTCGTTTTACTAATTGGGAAATATTTTTTTAAAAATTCTCTTTGCATTCCTTCCCAAGTAGTAATACGAACCGTCTCAAGAGATTTTAACCAGTGCTTGGCTTTATCTTTGAGAGAGAACGGAAACAAAGTCAACCGCATAGCATCATCTCCAAAGTTATTGATTCGCACAGTCGAGCAAATCTCAAGGAATTCGTCGAGATGACGATATGGGTCTTCATTGCTAAGGCCATAAAACGAGGGTAACATTTGAATCACACTGGCCTTAATTTCAAAATGGCTCGCTCCTACATCAGGTCTCGTGATGAAGGAGGCGGGAGTATACGTATTTGGCATGAAGTACTCCCTCAAAGGACGGATCAAATGATGATCGTCAGCCATTGCATACACCTTAGAGTAGACTGGTGTAGCACACATCCTAACTTTGGGTTTTCTACCTAACTAACGCACTAAGCGGCCAAACCACGCAAACCAGAAAGCGAGTAAACTAAAAACAACAAGAACTAAACAAACACCACGCAGTTACACATAACAGAGATTATGCAAAGAAATATGAAATCTATGTGTATGGTACCAATCGTACACAGTCACCTCTAAGGGGTCCTAATAGGTGGGCTGTGCAGAAAAGTAAGCTCGTCTCTAAGATATGCACATACGTGGTTCTAAACCTAAATGCACACACAAACACTAGGCAATAAAGCGAATACTAATATTACGCCGTTCCCCGGCAACGGCGCCAAAAATTTGATGTCTTCTTTTAAATCGTTGTAATTTTGAAAAGATTTTTAGATGTAAAACATGTGAAAACCAGACATCAAATAATAAAAACCGGTTCTCACTAGTGGATGAGACCGGGTCGAACTCAGGGAACGGGAATATGTTGTATTCAAACACACAAATCTAAACTACTCTTTATTGCCGAATTATTTGAAATGTAAAATGTTCAGAAAAGTAAAAACAACTAACTATTACAACAAATGAATACCCTTCGCAGAGGGCGTAAAGTGCAATATTTACAAACCCAGAATTAAATTCCTAATTCTAAACTAAAATGTAAAAAAAAACTTTATTCTTCGTACTTCGCGTGTCGTGTAATCACTTCCGCTCTACTCCTGTACTATCCTGCACAATGCAAATGAACACGAGCAGTACCAGAAATAGAAATAGACTATACTAAACTAGATAAATGCTAAAAATTGTGAATCAACTTATGCAAGAAATCTAAATGACAAAATAAAATTGATTTCTAATTATATCTAACTAACTACTTACTAATTACAAACTAAGTATAATCGCTAATTATCTTGCTTAACTAACAACTAATTCAATAAACTGATGGCTAACAAGAAGATAAACTAATTACTAAAACAAAACAAGGAATGCAATCAATTAAAAACAAGAAATATCATGAATTAAAACTTTGAATCACTAACTATGACAAACTGAAAAACTAGAATGAAACACATAAGATCGGAAAGAAAACAGTCACAACAAAAGATTTCTACTACAACCAAATAGCAACAGAAAACAACTATGAAGAAATGGTAATAATAACTATGCTATATCAAAATACATCATCTAACTACTGAATCAATTAACAACTACTACATCAATTAACAAAATCTACTGAAAACAACTACTGAATCAATTAACAAACAGAAATTACTACTGAATGAATACAACTACTGAAGCAATTAACAAAATCTAAAAAAAAAACTGTAAACTAAAAATGATCGACCGATGAACAAAAGAACATACTCGTAAATGTAATTTTTTTCATTTTTGTTTTTTCTTTCTTTTTCAGTTTGTTTTTTTCTTTTTATTTCTGTTTTACGGATATAGCAATAACCAGAAGATGATTTGAAGAAGAAGAAGAAGAAGACAGAATTAATAGAAGAAGAAGAAGGATTAGCTGAAGAAGGAACAGATCGGCAGAAAAATCAGAAAAAGAAGAAAAATCAGACAAAGCAGCAGAAGAAAAAGGATTGGAAGAATTGGAATAGGAAGAAGAAGAAGAAGAAGAAGCTGAAGAAGAAGAAGAAGAAGAAGAAGAAATTGGAAGAAGAAGCAGATCGGATGAAGAAAAATCAGAGGAAGAAGAAGAATAAACTGCAGAAATTGAAAGAAGAAGAAGATCTGAAGAAGTAGAAGAAGAAGAAGCTGCAGAAGAAATCGAAATAGGAAGAAGAAGAAGAAATTCGGAGCTTACCGTGAAATGGAAGAAATCGAGGAAGAGGTGGCAGCCTCCACACCACGCCATCGCCGGACTGCATCACCACCACCGCCGGCTGGATTTGAACAGAGCAAGAGGGAGAAGGGGAAGAAGGAGGGCAGAAACCACCGGCGATGGTGGAAAATGGTGAGAAGAGAGAGAAGAGATGGAAAGAGGGGAAAGAAACAAGGTTCAGCCGGGTGAGGAGACGCCCGGTTTTTGCGATTTTGGGGTTTTTTAAACAGTAAACAAACTGGTTCAACGGTTTGTTTTTGTTTGTTTTTTAAAAAATTCAAACCGGTTGGAACCGGTTTCCTTATTATAGTTTTAGTTTTCAGAAATGCAAACCGGTTCAAGCCGGTTTGTGTTATTTTTTTTCAGTTATTTTTCAATTTTCAAAAATTACAAACCATGTAATGGTTTGTTTTTTTTAGTATTTTTTTTTCATTTTCAAAAATCAAGAAAACCGTATAAATCGGATTATTATGAAAATTTTCAAAAACAAAACTATTTATTTATAAAGAAACTTCAAAAACTAATCTAACTATATATTTTTTTCTTTTCTAAAAAAAACAAACACTTAAAATGAATATAAAACTATTTTCTCTATTTTTTTTATTTTTTTATTTTTAATTGAAAACTAACACTAGACTACTATGAATATAACAAAAACTAAAATATGTATAAAAATGTAAAATAAAACTATTTTTCATGCATTTTCTATTTTAAAATCATTTTAGCACATTTACTCAAAAACTAACATAAAATTGAGTTTTTGAAACATTATTTCATAAAATCATGCATATTTAAATGTTAATAAACCCTGAATTATATGCATGATCAGTCGACCCTGCCATCAATGCTGTAAAAAAAAAAAAGAAAAAAAAGAAGAAAGAAAAACCATTACTTACCTGTGATTTCGCAAGGGGTCTGAAGGAGCTTCGTGTGGATTGTAGTGGAATCGATGGAGTGGAGGGATTTGTGGCTTTTCCCCCTTTTGCTGAAGAGGAAAAGGATGTATTACTTACTTGATTCCTGCGAAGATTGGTCGACTTCCACCAAAATGGAGAAACACCAGGGAATAAGAATAAAGTGTGAAGAAGAAGAACAGATGATGGTGGAGAGGTAGAAGACGATCTGTGAAGGAGCAGAATGGAGGGGTCGAAGAAGATCGTTCATGAAGAAGTAGATGGCAGGGTGAAGGCGGATCCCTAATCCTCCTACGTGCTCTCTTTTTTAAAGGAGAAGCAGAGGATTCTAGAGAAGAATATGGTTGGAGATCGAAGGTTGAGGGATGAAGAAGCCGTTTGAAGATGGAGGGTAGGCAAGCGAGAGGGAGGATGCGCGGGAGATGGCTGTTGGAGATTTTTCTAAAATTCCCAAGGGGGTCTCCTTTTCAGAACTTTCCTAAAAAATGGTTTTCATCTTCAAAAAAAGGTTTTAAAAAGAGGGTTTTAACAAAAAATAGTTTTCAAGAAAAGGTTTCAATTTGCATATTTTTCTGAATTTTTGGAATTTTTCTATTGTTTTCCTTTTTCAATTTTCTTATTTTTTTGTTCTTTTCTTTTTAAACGTATATTTGTAAAAACAAAACTCTAAAACTAAGAAAATTAATACTAATTTTACAAAATTTCAAAATATTCATAAAAAAAAAAGTTTTTCTGAAAAATCAGGGTTATGTTGGGGAAAATTTCTTCAGAAGAATGGGTTTGGACCCAAGTATTGAGGAAATGTTCGAGTTTTGACACTCGAATCGAGAAATACAATGTGATGGATCCAAACGGATGTCGGATGGACTGTCCGAGCTATTTAAAAACTATTTTTGGTATTTTCTGTAATTTTAATTTAAAATTTGGACAACGAGACTCAGATTTGGATATGGACAATGGATCCGGATCCGAAATCGAGTCAGACATATAAAATGGATTTAATTTCAGTAAAACTTGAGAAATGAACTGGAATTTAGGTTTAAAAGTGGCTCAATTGCTCAAAAAATGATATCAGGGGCAAAAAGGGAATATTTAAAAGATTTTGAAAAATTTGGGGTCTTCACAGTATGTAATATGCATTATGCATGCTTCTGAAGGTTCTGTTACATATGACTCTAAAGAAGAAAAAAATCTTCAACTTGAGGTAGCCGATCTCTTTAGATGGTCTTTAGGAATGCATGTCTCATCAAGCTTTTTCTTCAAGGAGTATGATTGCACCATAGTTGTACTTGAACAGGAGGTCTCCATCCTTTTTGAGTGAGATATCCTTGCATCAAATACTCGTTAGATATATGGCAAAACATATCCAGTCATAATATAACATTTTCCAAGAAGACATATTATCATATTATATAAAATCAAATACGACAGTGTATCATATTATGTGACATCAAAATAGAGTTTCTCAACATTCTCCCCCTTTTTGATGATGACAAAATATGCTCCCCCTGTCAAAAAGACATTATGCATAGAAATAATACTATCATAAAAATATTAAAAAATGTCAAAGACGAGTATTTTTCTCCAATAATGGAGACAGGTTTTTCTCCCCCTTTGTCATGGACAAAAAGGAAGGGATCAGAGTAAGCAGAGTTATTACATACCAAAAAAAATAAAAGTTATTACAGTCCAAAAAAAAAAAGTTTACTCCGAAGGTGGAGAGGATTGATGTGTACGGGCGGCTTGATCCTGTTGGAGAGTTTAAAGGGTCTGCTGCATCGAGGCTTGATTCCGAAGGAGAAGATCCTGAGTTGTCTGGACATCCATGATTGCAGAAAGGTAATCATATTCGGATGAGGGATCCGCGTCATCAGAACCGGTATTATTAGTGTGCAGGGACCTTGGATTGAAAGAAGTAGCATTGAGGATCTGCGAAGGATAGAGGATAACTTCATTTTGAAGGGGTACCTTAAAGTATTTTAAAATGGGAGTTATAAAACACCCAAAAAGAAGAGGTTGAAATTTTTGATAGCGAATAAAGTGGGCAAAGATGATGTTGGACCAGTTGATCGGAGTAGAGCAGAAGATTGCGTAGAGGAGGAGAGAGATTTTTCTGGGTACTAATCCCTTGCGAGGAGGCTTGGGATAGAGATTGTGAAGAAGAATATGAGCAAGCAATTGAGCATGGGGTTGGAGATTTCTCATGTTCCAGGGAAGGTGTGTGAAGTGAGTACAAAGAAGAATTTTTCGAAGTATCGAGTGGTCGAGTGGTACTATGTTTGTTAGATCGGTGTCGGTGGAAGGAAGGTTGAGAATATTGCCTAGTGAGGAAGCATCAAAGAACATCATGCGTCATCGAACCTTGGTGGTGATGGTAGTGCGGTTATGATCGGTAGAAAGATTTGTGTAGAAGAGACGAACAAGTTCGGGATAGTAGGAAGCTTGGGATGAAGTGTCTAGTAAGTGTTTAAGTTCGGGAAGAGATTGTTCAAGGTCAAAAGAGGAGAAGTCTTTGTAGTGAACCAATTCACCTTCATGAATTGGACGTGAGGAAAGAGAGTTGTAAAAGTGAAATAGATCAGAAAACCTGAGATCAGCGGCAGTGATCAAATTTGTTGAGGAGGAGGCCATGGCAAGAGCTTAGGAAAAACGAGCAAGAGAGAAGAGCTTGGAAGGAGTAGGAGTTTGTAAGAGAATAGAGATATTCGTGGGGAATTGGTGAGAGATGAATCAATCTAATAAATAGAAGGAGAAAAGTAATGGTGATAAGAAATGAATGACATTGGAAGTGAAGGATTTTTAGATTTTAGCGGAAAGAGGAAATGCGTGAGTTGTAAAATAAGAGGCTTGTGAATGACAAATCAAATCAGTTGTTGGAAGATAGTGTATTGTATGTTAAGAAGGACATAGTTTTGAAATTTTTCTATATAGAGAAAGGTTTACTATGGGAGAGTTTGTCGAAGTTTGATATGTGTCATGTGATGCATATGGACTATCTTATTAGACTAGGATTTTAAAGAGTTTCGTGTGATGAAGAGATGTGAGAAAAGATGTATAGTGAAGGAAATAATGGCCTAATAAAACAAACAACTTTTTTAAGCCAAATATTATGTTACTTTATATGAAAGCATACAAAATCCGTGAGAGATGAATTCGGAATAGGACAAGCAAGGATGCAATAATTTTTTATTTGAGAAGAATTTTTGTAGGAGAGTGAAAAAAAAATTATAAAGACAGGTGAGTTGATATACGAATTTGAAAGAAAGAGAGTGAGAGATTATAAGGGACAACAATCACTTGATGTATGACATAAAGTCATGATTGATGTTTGGCTAAGAGGACATGATTTTAATGGAGGGAGTTCATGGTTTTTGAAAATGATAAATTTAAATGTATAATGGTCACGGATGGAGATTCACTTTGTATTGGATGAAGAGCGACAAGAAAAGTGTGGTACTAAATAGTACATAAGAAAAAGAATGGTGGACAAGTTTTTGAAAATAATAATTATTCATAAAGATGTGTGAATGATGACATGATAGAAATAGAGTGTACGTAATATATAATATAACAAATGATATAGTAAAATTATACGTGAAATACAACAACTTAATTTTTGAAGAAGGTAAAGAGAACTAAAAAGATAATCATTCGATTTTGACTAAAATTTGAAAAGCAAGATTTCTCATAAAATACTATTCTTGTTTAAGTTATGTATAGGCAAGTTGAGAGGAATATGTTATCATGTTGAAGGTGAACTAACTTATCGTAAGAGAAGTTTTCACAAAAGGACAAAAATAATAAAAGGTGCTATGAGATGAGTGATGTGAACAATGTCATGATAGCTTTTACTTAATATAATTAGTTCTTATGGATATGAGTGAAAGGAAATAGGACAAGGAGTCATTATAGGTGTGTACTTGAAAGATGACAAGTTGAAAGACATAAAGAATGTGTCATGATGAATGTGTTTTTATAAGTGTTTAGAGTATTCGTGAATATAGAAACATAGTTTGATTTTTTTTTTAAAATAAATATAAGAAGTCGATAAGAATGAAACCTAATAAAATAAAATTTTAATAGAACTCATAAGATGTTTTAGTCTTAGTAGGTGAGATTAATTATAAGTCACTTAGTTTGCATATTCCTAAATCTCTTCTAATTCGTGTAAAGTCTTCATGTTTTAATGGTTCAGTAAAGATGTCTGCTAACTGTTGATTAGTGGGTATGAATTTGAGTTTAATTATGTTGTTTAAGACTTGTTCTCTTAAGAAGTGTGTCTTATTTGAATATGCTTAGTTCGTGAGTGTAAAATAGGATTTTTAGATAGGTTAATAGCACTAGTATTATCACAGAAAATAGTTGTATTTTCAAAATTTAAACCAAAATCTTTCAAAGTTTGTTTCATCCAGATGACTTGAGTACAGACTAGGCTAGCAGCAATGTATTCTGCTTAAGTGGTAGATAAGGATACACAGTTTTGTTTCTTACTGAACCATGAAACTAGTGAGTGACCTAGCATATGACATGTTCTACTTGTGCTTTTTCTGTCAGATTTACTTCCAGCAAAGTCAGCATCGTTGTATGAGATTAGATCAAATGTAGAGGATTTTGAATAAAATAATCCAAAATCAACTGTGTCTTTTAAATATCTCATTATTCTTTTTACAGCTTTAAGATGTGATTCTTTTGGATTTGACTGAAATCTAGCACACAAGCAAACACTGAACATAATATCTGGACGGCTAGCAGTTAAATACAGAAGTGATCCTATCATACCTCGGTATACCTTTGTATCAACAGACTTACCATCTTCATCTTTGTCCAAAACAGTGGTTGTGCTCATAGGAGTGGTTTTTGAAGCTGTTGAGTTCATGTTGAACCTCTTTAGAAGTTCATGAGCATACTTGGATTGATTGATGAAAACTCCATCCTTGGTTTGCTTAATATGTAGTCCAAGAAAGTAGTTGAGTTCTCCCATCATACTCATTTCGAATTCCTTCTGCATGGACTTAGAAAATTCTTCACAGAGAGTGCTGTTAGTAGATTCAAAGATGATATCGTCCACATAAACTTGAACAATTAAGGTATGATTATCCACAACTTTTACAAATAGAGTAGAGTCTGCTTTGCCTACCGAAAAACCAGTTTTTAATAAAAAGGTTTTGAGTCTATCATACCAAGCACGAGGTGCTTGTTTTAATCCTGGAGGTTGTTTTACATAAACTTCTTCATTTATAAAACCATTAAGAAAGGCACTTTTAACATCCATTTGATAAAGTTTAAAATCCATATAGCTTGCATATGCTAAAAACATCCTAATAGATTCGAGTCTAGCAACAGGAGCAAATGTTTCATCAAAATCAATACCTTCCTTCTGGTTGTATCCTTGAGCTACTAGTCTTGCCTTGTTTCTTATAACATTACATGTTTCATCTCGCTTGTTTCTGAAGATCCATCTTGTCCCAATGATCTGATGATCCTTTGGTCTTGGTACAAGATCCCAAACTTCATTCCTTTGGAATTGATTCAGTTCTTCAGTCATGGCTAGCATCCAGAACTCATCGATGATGGCTTCATCAATCTTCTTTGGTTCAAGTTGAGAAATGAATGTCATATTTGCAATCCGTTCTAGCTGAACTCTAGTCTGAACCCCCTTTGTCAGGTCTCCCAAAATCTGCTTTTGAGGATGATCTTTGATTTCGACGAATTTTCTTTGATGATCATCTTCATTAGATTTGGCTGTGTTATCTAGGAACAAATCTGTACTTTCAACATCATCATCGTTAGTCTGTTTAAGAACAGATTGATCAATAGATTCACAAAAACTGACATTCATAGATTCTTCAATAGTATATGAACTCTTATTAAAAACTCTATATGCTTTACTATGACTTGAATATCCTAAGAATATGCCTTCAATAGATTTAGCATCAAATTTATCCAGGCTATCTTTTGTGTTAAGGATAAAGCATTTACATCCAAAGACTTTGAAATAGTCTATTCTTGGAGTCCTGTCATAGAATAATTCATAGGGAGTTTTATTTAATAAGGGTCTAATAAGAACTCTATTTGTTATATAGCATGCAGTATTAACAGTTTCTGCCCAGAAAGATTTAGCAAGATTATTATGTTGGAGCATAGTTCTAGCAGATTCCTGAAGGGTTCTATTTTTTATTTCTACTACCCCATTTTGAAGTGCAGCTCTAGGAAAGGCAAAGTTATGAGAAATACCATGCAAGTTACAAAATTTTTCAAAAAGTTCATTTTCAAATTCTCCTCCATGGTCACTACGGATTTTTACAATGGAACAAGATTTTTCATTTTGTAATTTTTTGCACACAATTTCAAATTGACAAAACATGTCACTTTTGTTTTTCAAAAATATTACCCAAGTAAATCTTGAGTAGTCATCCACAATGACAAAAACGTATTTATTGTGATTAAGACTAGCTACTCTAGAAGGACCAAAAAGATCCAGGTGGAGAAGCTCTAAAGGTCTTTTGCTTGAAATGATATTTTTTGATTTGAAAGATGATTTTGATAGTTTTCCTAGTTGACATGCATCACAAAAATAATCCTTTTTAAAAGATATTTTGGGTAACCCACGTACTAACTTATCTTTAGTTAATTTAGACATGTATTTGGAGTTGACATGACCCATTCTCATGTGCCATAAATATTGAGTGTCATTATTAGCTATAAGGCAATGTTCAGTGATGTTTTCTAGGTATAGTTCATATATATTATTTCTTCTTATACCTTTTAAGATGATGTTCTCGTTGGTGTCTGCTATAAGACATGCATCATGATTAAAGCTAACATTATAACCTGTGTCACACATTTGACTAATACTTAGAAGGTTATGTTTTAAGCCTTTAACCAGGAGACCGTCTTTGATAAGAGGTTTATCAATATTACCAATATTATCAATACCAATTATCAAACCTTTGTTGTTATCTCCAAAGGTGATCGTTCCTCCTTCTTTATGATGAAGAACAGCAAAAAGGTCTGGATGTCCTGTCATGTGCTTTGAACATCCACTGTCTAGTATCCATCTGTTCTTCTTCTTTGAAGCCTGCAAAACATTAAGTAAAACTTCTTTTTGGTACCCAGTCGGGTCCCTTTTTGTTAGATTTTGGAACCCAAATCCATTTTGATTTAGGTTTGTCTACAGCTTTAAAGGAGTTTAAGGAATTAAAATTATAGTACTCCTTTTTAGGTTCAGAAGAACTTTTCACAAAAGTGGTCTTTTGATTCGTACAAGAAGGCTTGTTGAAATGAGAGTAACCAATACCATTCTTGTAGAAAGAGACTTTTTGAGATGATAGGAGTTTATCCAAGTTCTCTTTTCCTTTAGTAAACTTGAAAATCGTTTTCATAAGGTTCTCAGTTTTACTTTTTAATTCTGAAATTTCTACTTGCAGATTTTTAGTCTTGGAGCTAGTAGAAGAGATTTCAGAAGTAATAAGAAGATTTTTCTTTTGTAACTCAGAATTTTCAATACTGAGTTTTTCATTTTTCAGAATGAGCTCTAGATTCTCAGATTTCAAATGTCTATTTTTGAGAATCGTTTTCCCTGATTCTTCAAAAAGTTCCTGAAAAGCATTTTGAAGTTCTTTAAAGGAGAAATCAAGGGATTCACTTACAGAGCTTTCTGCCATGAAGCACATGTTGACGGTTTATGCTTCATCATCATTTGACTCTTCACTTGTGGATGGTTCTGAATCATCCCATTGAGCATGCAAAGCCTTTTTCTTGAAGAACCTTTTCTTTGGTTCCTCAGTCTTGGATTTTCTTTTGAGAAGAGGACAGTCACGTCTCAAGTGACCTGGCTTATTACACTTGTAGCACATAGAATCTTCCTTTAGGACTTTTCTTTCTTTGTGCTTATTTGGAAGCCGGTTCCTTCTCATAAAGCGCTGGAATTTTCTGGTGAGTAGTGCAATCTCAGTTTCTTTTTCTGAATCCTCATCCTCAGATAGGGCTGGGAAGGCTAGAGTTTTCTTTAAAGGTTGTTTCTCTTCCCTTCTTTCCTTCATGTGGACTTCATAGGCCATACGATTGCCTATTAAATCGTCCAGGGTAAGCTTGGACAAATCTTGAGCTTCTTCAATAGCAGTAGTCTTTTTCTCCCAATCAGTTGTGAGAGATCTCAAGATTTTCTTCACCTTTTCTGTCTAAGAGTGGGTTACACTCAGAGATTTCAGATCGTTGGTGATGTTGGTGAATCTGGTGAACATCTCTGTGATGGGTTCATCTTTGTTCATTTTGAACAACTCATATTTTCTGACAAGAGATGAGATTTTGGCTTCTTTCACTTTGTTGGTTCCTTCATGAATAACCTCCAAAGAATGCCAAATATCATATGCAGATTCACATATAGATATTCTATTGAATTCATTCTGATCAATGGCACAATATAAGGCATTCATAGCCTTTGCATTTAGATTTGCCATTTTCTTTTCTTCATCAGACCATAAGCTATAGTCTGTGGATGGAGATGTGTATGGATGCTCAACAATTTTCCATACAACAAAATCTATGGACTTGAGAAATATAGCCATTCTGCACTTCCAGTATCCATAGTTGGAGCCATTGAAGAAAGGAGGACGAGATGCGTGTTGACCTTCAATATCACGAGCATAGGAGGTAGATGCCATTTGTGCTGGAAGACTTGTTATGTCGAAACCAACAAACCTGCTCTGATACCAAATGAAATTCCACTAGAGGGGGTGAATAGGGAATTACTAAACAGATCAATAAATTAAAATTATGATGCAATAAAGGCACAACACATAAACACAGAATATATACTGGTTCAGTCAAAACCCTGACCTACATTCAGTCCCCAAGCAAACCACTTGAGCTTTCCACTATAACATCCGAGTCACCGGATAAATAGTACAACACCCTCTTCCTCAGAGGTCTTCTTCTCTCAACAGAGAAGGGGCACACCCTATTCCACAGAGGTCTTCTTCTCTCAACAGAGAAGGACAACACCCTCTTTCACAGAGGTCTTTTTCTCTCAACAGAGAAGGGCAACACCCTCTTTCTCAGAGGTCTACTTCTTTCAACAAAGAAGGACTACAGTGAATAACAGAAATTTACAATACTTCCTATAGAACCTTCAGAATGATATGAATGCACGAATGAAGGATTCTCAGAATGTTCTGTTCTTTTCACTCAGAAGATACTCTTTGTCAAAGAGCTATTCTTTACTTTTTCTCTTTCTTTTTCTAGGCTCTCTTTCAAATATCGAATAGGAATTTTTCTCGTTGTAAGCTCACATATCCATTCCCTGTTTGAATAGTTTATTTGAGTGTGTTTATATAGCTTTAAAAAAGTAGTCGTTACTTATTTGAAATCGTAATCTTTTTGAGATGTGAAATGTTATGTCATTTCAAAAACCAAATTTATGGGTTTTCAAAAAAGTCTTCTTTCCATAAAAGTAAAATATAGGGTACAATAGTCGATGTAATATTTTAGGTAATATATATTTTATGTGAAAAAGTCTATTTCTTACAATAGTACATTGAACGTTGGATTGTAGGCTGTCATGTAGTTTTGTCTTTATCCTAATTAATGATTTGTGGTACATAAGTACTTCTTTACTTTAAATAAGTGTAAGTACAATAAATGCTTTGAGATATTTATTTGTACATAGTCATATCAAGAGTTTTCTTTATGATGTGTTTTTCAATGTCTACAGAGAGAATGAAGACTTTAAACAAGTCAACATTCTTGAGATGGATATTAACAAGGATTTCTTACAGGAGGTATTTAATGCTATACAAAGAGAATGATGACTTCAAGTAAGTCGACATTCTATGGGTTTGTAAAAAGGTAACTAAAGTCTTTTCACCAAGTATTATATTTGTTTTTCTTTGTGTAGCCGATTTCCATGTTTTGTCTTTTTCCTACATCATTTCTTTAAAAAGGTAACTAAAGTCTTTTCAACAAGTATTATATTTGTTTTTCTTTGTGTAGCCGATTTCCATGTTTTGTCTTTTTCCTATACATTTGAAATCATTTCTTTAAAAAAGGTAACTAAAGTCTTTTCAACAAGTATTGTATTTGTTTTTCTGTGTAGCCGATTTCTATGTTTTGTCTTTTTCCTACTTTTTAAAATCACTACTTTTCAAGTTGTCTTGTATATGATAGAAGGTACAATTATTGCTTTTTGAAATCATGAATTATATCATGTCAAAATACCTTTTCCATAAAGGTTTGTAAGAAGGTACAATTATTGGTTTTAAAAAAGGTGATTTTTAAAACTATCGTATACTTTTATGAAATAGCTTTTATGAATGAGTATGTAATATGCAATATGCATGCTTCTGAAGGTTCTGTTACATATGACTCTAAAGAAGAAAAAAATCTTCAACTTGAGGTAGCCGATCTCTTTAGATGGTCTTTAGGAATGCATGACTCATCAAGCTTTTTCTTCAAGGAGTATGATTGCAGCATAGTTGTACTTGAACAGGAGGTCTCCATCCTTTTTGAGTGAGATATCCTTGCATCAAATACTCGTTAGATATATGGCAAAACATATCCAGTCATAATATAACATTTTTCAAGAAGACATTATCATATTATATAAAATCAAATACGACAGTGTATCATATTAGTGACATCAAAATAGAGTTTCTCAACATTATGGAGTTGACAAACTTGGTGGAATTTGTATTTATGGCCATAGTCAGAATACGAATGATACCCAGATTTGTAATCTTCGTATTAGCCACATGATCATGCATATAATTAAGGGTTAATTAACATTTAAATATGCATGATTTTATGAAATAATGTTTCAAAAACCCAATTTTATGTTAGTTTTCGAGTAAATGTGCTAAAATGATTTAAAATAGAAAATGCATGAAAAATAGTTTTATTTTACATTTTTATGCCTATTTTAGTTTTTGTTATAGTCATAGTAGTTTGGTTTTAGTTTCTATGAAAAATAAAAAAAATAAAAAAAATAGAGAAAAATAGTTTTATATTCATTTTAAGTGTTTGTTTTTTTTTTAGAAAAGAAAAATATATATATATATATATATAGTTAGATTAGTTTTTGAGTTTTGTTTTTGAAAATTTTTATAATAAACCGATTTATACGGTTTTCTTTACTTTTAAAAATGAAAAAAAAAATAATAAAAACAAACCATTACATGGTTTGTAATTTTTTGAAAATTGAAAAAACCGAAAAAAAAATAAGTAACCGGCTTGAACCGGTTTGAAGTTTTAACTGAAAACATTTTCTGTTTCAAACCGGTTCCAGCCGGTTTGAAAGGTTTTTAAAACCCAGAAAAACGAAAAGGGGGGCGTCTTCACCCTGTGCACCAAACCCAATCCCTCTTTCCCCTCTGTTCACTCTCTTTTTCCACCAGATTTCCCATTCCCTCTCTTTTCTCTCTCTTTGCCCTGGCCTTTCCGTTCTTCTTCCTTATCTTCTTCCTCAGTCCGGTGGAAATGCTCAGTCCGGCGGCAGCGCATGAGGTGGAGGCCACCTCTTCCCCGATTTCCTCCATTTCACGGTAAGTGATCTTCATCTTCTTCTTCTTCTTTTCATTTTATTTTCTTTCTATCTTCTCCTGCTTTCTTCTTCATCATCATTTCTCGTATCCTCTTTCAACTCACGCTGTAGAGATAGCTTATTTGAAAGAAAAATGAAAAAAAAGTTTGCATCAGTTTTCATTTCATTTCACCGAATATCCTGTTTGCTTTCTACATCATTGTTGTTCATTTTGTTTCATCACATGAGCATAGCATCTTACCTACATTCTGTATATTAACATCATCATCTGCAAATTTTTTCATCAAGCCTTTGCTGTGAAAAGCAGATCAGCTGAAGCATTGGCTGAAATCATTCCAGCATTCTGAAATATGTTGTTGCTGCTAAAATCTGGAGCACTAAATTCACCGTGAAGATCATTGGATCTACCAGATTTATCATCTGTCTACTGGAGTGTTGTTGATCTGGCCGGATTCCCTTGCTATTACTGGAGTGTCTTTATATCAGCCAAACATTCTCCATTATCCTTTGAACTCATCACTTCTGACAAATTTCATAGCCAGAGATTGATTTGGGTTTCATGGTGAAACCATATTTTTTACCATGAACCTCTATTAGCTACCGTGAAACTCTTTCCACAATAGCCCCGGTTAGGCATTCTCTGTTTGATTTTGAAAATCATTTTAATAGCAACCTTTTTTTAACATTTTTCACAGCATTAACAATTTGCATTTCATGCATTGCAATTTTCATGTCATCTTATTTTACATATTTTCATTTAGATGCTTACAACATTTCATTTTAGGCATCTTTGTTTTGATTTTTAGTTGGTCACTTCCGCATGCATGTCATTGCATTTTAAAGTTCAATTGCATTTAGTTTCATCTTAGTTTTACTTTAGTTCACATTTTATTTTACATTTCAAACATTGCATCTTAGGCATTTTTAGATATGTTAGTCATTTTAGTTTTTATGTATTGCATTCTTTTATTCCACACATGCTTACAGTATTTTACATTTTTTTTAGTAGAGCAATACTTGTTTGTCTTTCTGCTCTGTGTGTGTTCGTGTTTTGTAGGAAAGCATGGAGAAAGCAAGCAAGCGATATCTTGTGCGTGCATCTGATATGTGACACGAGGCACGAGTGTAGATGACATTTGTCGGTTTAGAATTAGGAATTTAATTGGGTTTGTAAATATTGCACTTTATACCTTCTGCGAAGGGTATTCATTTGTTGTAATAGTTAGTTGTTTTACTTCTCTTAAACATTCTACATTTCAAATAATTCAGCAATAAAGATTAGTTTAGATTTGTGTACTTGAATACGATATATTCTCGTTCCCTGAGTTCGACCCGGTCTCATCCACTAGTGAGAACCGGTTTTTATTATTTGATGTCTGGTTTTCACATGTTTTACATTTAAAAATCTTTTCAAAATTACAACGATTTAAAAGAAGACATCAAATTTTTGGCGTCGTTGCCGGGGAACGGCGTAATATTAGTATTCACTTTATTGCCTAGTGTTTGTGTGCATTTAGGTTTAGAACCACGTATGTGCATATCTTAGAGACGAGCTTACTTTTCTGCACAGCCCACCTATTAGGATTCTGTTATCGTCGCAAAATTTTTCCTGTCTTCCCTTCCTTGCGGAAGAGAGAGAGGGAAATGCTTTCGCGCTTCAAACTTGACCGGATTTTGGAAAATGTTTTTGAAATACTCGCCTCCGTTTTGAAAATTTGCGGGAAAATCCATGGGATGGGGCTCGACCTGTCGGTACGAGGTTCGACCGTTCCTGCCGCCTTTAACAAGGGTAATCGAACCAAGGACCAAAACTATGCTTGACTTAGTTAAATCATCAAAATCGTGTTCTATCCTAAATGCACAGAGAATTCAGGCATGTGCTATGAGATTTTGGAAAATGTAAGTTGGAAAACATGATGTATGCTCAGAAAATGTTTGGAGTGGGAAAACATTTCTCAGAAAAAAGGTCAATTTCTCAGGAAACTCAGACGAAGAAGATTTGAAATCTCGAGAAAGTTTATAAAGATTTGGAAAACAATGAAGAAATGAGAGTCTTGGGAAAATCTTGAGAAAAGATGAATATTTGAAAAAGGGAAACACTTCTCAGGAAAACTCTGACTTTGAGAATTTTCTTAGGAAAATGACGGAAAAATTATAGGAAAACTCATTGGAGAAGAAAACTGAACTTGGGAAATTGAAATCCTGAGAATCTTAGCCTTAAAACCCTTGAAAATTTGATTTTTGATTCTTGAGAAAGATCGGAAAACTCTTTTTAAAAATCTTAAGAAAATAACATTTTCCAAGGAAAATCAAGGGAAAACTTTGATTTTGGAAATCCCATTTAGAAGTTTCTTGAGAGACTAGTTTCCATGGAAAACTGTGAACACTTGACTTGGGAAAACTAATTTTTGGAAAAACTTCAGAGTTTCTTGAGAAATCGATTTCTTGAGAATGCCACTTTCTTAAGAAAATCATGAGAAAACCAATGATTTCATGATGCAAATGATATGAGTGAATGAATGCACTTTGAAAGATTTTCTAAGAAAATTTGTTGGAAAAATGTGTATTAAGTCAAAGTAAATCCTTCACATATTCTGACTGTGGCCATGAATATGTTCCGAGTTTATTTGATTTAATGCACATGATTTTGAAAACTTTGGAAATATGATGTGCATTTTAAGATAGCCTAAGAGTGTAGGCTTAATGTGACTAGTATAAAGATGATGGATCTGGGTCTCATCCATATTCCGACTAGGGCCGTAAATATGGATTCCACTGAGTTCATCAACTCCCTAAGAGTTGGTGCACGTGCCATTCGTGAACATCCATAGTGCTTTTGAAATAACAATGCATGAATCATATAAGCAGGATATTGCATAAATTCAAACTATATGATATGCATCCTAGTCTAAGCAGGAAATTAAAATCTTATTCCAAAATTTATATTATTACATCACTAAGTAAATGAAATAAATGGAAATTTGCAGACTTCAGCTCCTTTTGAATGTCCCTGCCAAACTTGAAATGGGGTTAGCTCAAGTATGTGGGTTTTTCCAAGATTTTCCAATAATATTATAAAATTATTGGATTTAATTGGATCTAAACCCTATTCTCATTCTTCCTTGATATTTGAAATGATGAAAATGCAAGAAATTCAGTAGAAAATAGTTTGAAATTCGGAATTGGGGTTAAAATGACCAAAATACCCCTAAAATCAAAGTTATACCTTTAAAATCAGGGTTTTTGAAGGAAATTTTGATAAAATTGAGATTTTGAAATTCAAATTGAATCAAATGATGATAAAATAAAGTAAGAAATATGATGACATGCTGATCAACACATTAAGACTGTAAAATCAGAATTTGACATTTTGCAATTTATCCAAAATAACGAATTTCGCTTGTTTTTCGCTTGGATCCGGGTCCTGCGGGACCCTGTTTTGGTATTATAGCTAATCCGAACCTCAAATGGATTCCAAATTCGGTATGAAGCATTTACCTACTCTGATAAACAGCTTAGAATGCTAAAAATCATGAAATGATATGATTTAAATGCTAAAATTTAAAGAGAATCCTAAAATGGTGGATTTTGCCTATGGATCCGAACCAAATGCAATGCTTAATATGATAATGCAAGATTTACACCATGAAAACTTCTGATATTTTGCATACTGTTAAAAGACCCGAAAGGGAACATTTTTGGTTTTTACAGCCCCGGGATTTGAGCCATGGTGAGTTCAATAACAGAGATTTAGTTCTGTCAGAAGTAAAAATCACCCTAATCTGATGTAAAATGCTAACAAAATAGAAAACAGCCATTAAAATTTATGATATTTAACATAGCTACTCACGACACCTACATGAACAACTTTCATGTTCATGACTTTGGCATTTGATCAACACAAACACGGATAAAAATATAACTTTTCATTCCTAAATTGACAGAACAGACAAATGTGACCAAACAGAATACTGACAAGAAAAATCCGAAACAGATATCACGACTGTTCTAAAAATCACAGGCTTTCAGATGAGAATAGAGGACACCTCGTACATAACTTTCACTTTTTACAGTTTTGGATTTGGAGCAATACCCAAAGAGAATACATAGCCCTAAGTCGATCCAAAATCTCAGAGGCCGAAATCTGGCTCTGACACGTGTCCCAAACTCTCGGATTTTTTTCAGACAAAAAAAAATCCGAAAAATCTGAATAAATCAGGTTAAAAACGAGACATTCTCCCGAGTTCATAACATCTTTCGGATCGAAAATCGGATATCCCATGAGGGAGAGCTCGATTTTACAAATTGGCAAATGATTTTCAAAACGCCTCCCGGGTAACAAAACCCGACTTTTCATTTTGAATGTTTACCACAGTAAAAAAATTCAAATGCTTCCGAATTTTTGGCAAAAGTTAAAGGACACCTAAGGGCGCATTCCGTGATTTTTTTGGGATTTTTAAAAAAAAATAAATGCATGAAATGACGTGTGGACTGACTGATAAAAACAGAGACCTACTGAAAATGAGCAGAATTGAAATAAAAGCTAAATTAATCCTAATTAATTCATGAAATGTGCTAAATGCATGAAATAAAATGCAAATTAAACCTAGCTAAATGCATGAATACTAAAAATCATCAAGGAAGCATAATCATGTATTTTTATATATGCCATTTCATGAGAATAGCTCAATCCATCTCTCGGATGAGCTCTTTCTTCAAACGACTCTCGAATCGAATTATGAAATCAAATCAAGAGGAAAAGAGGTGCACCGTGCTTCGTTAGGCAGCGTTGAAGCTCTTGAAAGGGGTGGCTATCACGGGCTTCGTTCGTCCTTCGATCCGAGCTTCAGATGATTCACCAAAATCGACCCACCGTGCCTTCTTCACTGAGCCAAAGGGGGCGTGACTTCCAAAGTGCAAAAATCGGATTCTCAAGAAGACTAGGTCGAATTTTCAAGTTCACAAGAGTTCTCCTAAGATGGTCTCCCTATGCTGGGCGTGGAGCCTTGTTTTTATAGATTTTCTGAAAAACTTTGAATTTTAAACAGGCTCAATCTGAGCCCTCCATGTGGCGCCATCTCAGGGGGTGCTATCTGGGGGTTTGAAATTCGAATTTGGCTTTTGCAGGGAGCCCTCAATTGACGCCACCTCATGGGGCTATTTTTATAAAAATATATATTAAATAAAAGAGAGGAAGCCAAGTGGGGCTCTGGATTGGCGCCACCTCAAAAGTGTTTGACACATGTCAGAAGAACAGAGCAGTGGGCTCAGAAGGTGCCACCTTAGAGGAGTTTGAATTCTACTTTTTCTGATGAAAGGAGATCTGGACATGTGGCAGTCCAGGATGGTTCCATACCTGACAAGTGTCAGCTTGCTGGAGGAGGTTCTTCACATGGCGCCACCTCAGAGGGGGATTTGAATTTTAAATGGAGGTTGGCCCTGGAGGAATGGAGGGTGGACATGTGGCGCCACCTCAGGGTGGCTCCTACAATGCCATGTGGCAAGAGGGAGGAAAAGGAGGGAAAGGGACACGTGGCACCATCTCACACAAAATAGAAAAGGTGAAGTTCAGGATTTGCGCCACCTCAGCCTGGAGTTTGAATATTTGAATTCTAGCTTTCTCTGAAGGAGGCAGAAAGTAACATGTGTCACTTGCTTTTTCTGAAGAAAGCAGAGAGAGACACGTGTCTCTTGCTTTTTCTGAGAAGAGCAGAAGGTGACATGTGTCACTTGCTTTTTCTGAGAAAAGCAGGGAGTGACATGTGTCTTCTACTTTTTCTAAAGAAAGCTGGAGATGACATGTGTCATCTACTTTTCTGAGAAAAATAGGAGGGAGACATGTGTCCTCTGCTTTTTCTGAAAGGAGCAGAGATTGACACATGTCGCTTGCTTTTCCTGAGGAAAGGAGAGAGTGACATGTGTCACTTGCAGGAGACATAATTCAAATGGTGCCACCTTAGGGGAGACAAGTTCTACTTTTTCTGAACAGAACAACACATGACACGTGGCATCTCATGGTGACCTTGGAATGACACATGGCACAGGGTGAAGATGGTAGACATTGACACGTGGCATAAAATGAAGAGGATGACTAATGACATGTGGCGGCATCTTAAGGTGGCTCCACACTGACACGTGTCAAAGGATGGCAGGAGAGAGAAGGTGACATGTGGCGCCAACTCTAGGTGAACCCTATGCTGACACATGGCAGGTAAATGGGAGGAGAGAGAAAAGACAAGTGGCGCCAATCCAGGGGACAAGGCTCCTATATTTTTGGGTTTTTCAAAATTCAAATTTTCAAAAGAAAAGCCTGTGTGACACCACCTCAGTGTGGGTCCCACATTGCTTCTTTATTGAAATAAAGACAAGACAATAAGCCTCTTTTTGGAATTTTCATAAAATCTGGACTAATTGGTAAAACAGAAAATTTTGGAAAGAGTTGGCCCCTGTAGGGTGATTTTGTAAAAGGAAGATATTTGAAATTGTTTGACAAAAGGGCAAAGTTTGAGTTGAAATTTATTGAAAATTATCCAGATTGTTTTCCTAAGGAAATATTTTGAAATTCAGAGCCCTAGGGGTAAAATGGGAAGAATTGATAACTTTGAAGACCCAGGGTTTTGAAATCAATTTTGAAAAGAGTTAAAATTCTAATCTGGATTGAAAATTTTGAAATAAAGAGTTCTGGACCTCGAAATGACATGCTGTGCAGTGCAGTGATATGAGATGCTCATGCAATGATATGCAATGCCATGTCTTATGAAATGCAATCTTGAACCAAGACTTGGAGCTGTCTGTCTCCTGTCAGGAATAAATTTTTGAACATCTGAGTTAAAAATAGAGAAATTTTGAGAGTTCCAGATAAAATTTGGACTTTTGCAGGGTTTGGGCTCAGAAAATGACCATTTTGCCCTCCGACGATTTCAAAGGTTGAATGATGATGTTTGGTGGAGATGTCGGGGAGGTGAGTGAAAATTTGGGGTGTTTACAGATGCCCCTCTTTGCTACTAAGCCGGCTTGTGGTCGGGCTTAGTGGCAAAGAAAAACACACCAAATTTGGGCTATATAAAAAAATGCCCCAGTTAGAAGGATCTGACTGGGTGTGGAGGAAATTAGCCCGAGGAAGATGGTAGATATGAAATGGAGAATGAAGAGAAAAGACTCACTCTTGTGAGAGTGAAATTCAGATTTTATGCCCTTAATCTGGATGGGACAGAAATACCTCGCATGGAACGAAGCTCAGGTTTTAACCCTTGACCTGATTGGGGAATGAAATATCTCATAAAATGAGACTCAGGTTTGTACCCTTAACCTGATCGGGCGGAAAATGCAATACCTCTTTGATTGAGGCTCAGGTTTGTACCCTTATCCTGATCGGGCGTTGAAATAGAATACCTCATCAAAGGAGGCTCAGGTTTGTACCCTTATCCTGATCGGGCGGAAAATGGAAATACCTCATTGGTTGAGGCTCAGGTTTGTACTCTTATCCTGATCGGGCGTTGAAATGGAATACCTCATCAAAGGAGGCTCAGGTTTGTACCCTTATCCTGATCGGGCAGAAAATGGAAATACCTCATTGGTTGAGGCTCAGGTTTGTACCCTTATCTTGATCAGGCAGAAGACGAAATACCTCATCGAAGGAGGCTCAGGTTTATACCCTTATCCTGATCGGGCGGAAAATGGATGGAATCCTCGAAGGAAGAGACCATGATGGAACCTTCGGATTTTGCACAATAAATGGGGTCCCTAAAGCTTGAAAAGGGATTGATTTTGGGCGCCTCATTGTTGAGACTAACATTAGCTTTTGAGATTGCCTCTTGCGAGAAAATGATTGGTGGTTCGACCTCGAACCGAAATGGGACTGTCTATGGTTGGACAGTGGGGACACCGGGAAGTGTGCAAGTCTGAGAGTCCATGCTCTCAAAGAAGGGAATGAATCAAGTCCTTAAGAGGGATTTAAACTTGGTGTCTGGATGTATCAAAGACGGACATCAAGCTCTCACTTCACGTCAGGATAGCTAGAAAATATTGTCAAAATGTTAGAAATTTTGCTGTTGATTCAAAATTTTTGAAAATGTTGCATATTGTTGCAAAGATGTTCTTTCTCTTCTACCCAAAGCATTACCTCCAAGCAAGGTTCACTTCGTAGAATCGAGATTGGAAACCCAAATTGTTTGCAATTGACCTTCTTCAAGGAAGCTATCAATTTCCTTGATATGAGCAGGAAAGAGAATTTGATATTATGAAAGCAATTGATGAAAGAGTATTGATAATAGAATTTCACAAGATTAAAGAGGATTCTTGATAGATTTGGCAGTTTGATATCCTGAGAGCTTCTCTCTTGATAATCTTTCTGCACTCTTTTGGGCCTCTGGTGTTTTGCTACATTCTCCTTCATTTTGGAGATGTTCTGACTTTTTCTCTCTTTCTTTTTCCTCTCTTGCTCTCTTTTGGGAGGTTACGTCATAAGCTCCTTCATCTTGGAGATGTTTCGATCCTTCTTGGGTGATGGGTTTGGAGATCTTTGGATGATAACTGAAATTAAATATCTTTTAGGGATTGTCGAGAGGTTCATCGCATCTGCCTTCATCTCGACAGTGCTTTGGACTTTCCCTGGAAGGATCCGTCACAAACTCCGTCATCTTCGAGATGTTTCGAATCTTCTTTGGCCCCGGGGGTCTACTCGCCTAATTCGCCTTCATCTTGACGACACGTGAGAGATCCCTTTTGCGGATACTTAATTGCAGCTTAGGTGATTTTAAGGAGACAGGGCTTGGATGAATTCTCTCTTTTTCCAGCGCTCAGGATATTTCCAATGCCTCATTTTACAAGAATAGTCTTTAAAAATGTGTCATTGACTGCGATCAATATCAATCATCTATGGCTTTGCAAAACATTGAATTTTCTTTGTTGGCCATATCGAGGACTTATCCTTCATCCTTTTGGTTGGCCAATAGAAGGAATTTGAAGTTTGAATCTCTTTTCGCAAAAGCTTCACTCTTTCGGAAGTAATGCTGTAGGTAAATAGAGATAAAGATTTATGCAATAAAATTTTGAAATCAACAGGTAATTGATTGACACATTGACAAAATGTTCTTGAAATCCTTGGTGAAAGAGAGCATTTAACATCCGGCTTAACACATCCGTGACGAAAATTGAGTCTTGAAAAGACTCAGTAAAAGATCAATTTGACAGTTGAGTTTTGTTTTGACTTGCCAGCTCGAAAGCAGGATTTTATCGAAGTACCAGCTCGAAAGCAGGATTTTATTTGTTTGACCAGCTCGAAAGCAGGATTTTTGGAAGTACCAGCTTGAAAGCAGGATTTTGATAGAAGTACCAGCTTGAAAGCGAGATTTTTGGGAATACCAGCTCGAAAGCAGGATTTTGATTGTTCGACCAGCTCGAAAGCAGGATTTTGATTGAAGTACCAGCTCGAAAGTGAGATTTTTGGGAATACCAGCTCGAAAGCAGGATTTTGATTGTTCGACCATCTCGAAAGCAGGATTTTGATTGAAGTACCAGCTCGAAAGCAGGATTTTTGGGACTACCAGCTCGAAAGCAAGATTTGGATTGAAGGACCGGCTCGAAAGCAGGATTTGGATTGTTCGACCAGCTCGAAAGCAGGATTTGGATTGTTCGACCAGCTCGAAAGCAGGATTTGTTGACCGACCAGCTCAAAAGCAGGATTTGGGTTGACCGACCAGCTCGAAAGCAGGATTTGTTGACCGACCAGCTCGAAAGCAGAATTTGGGTTGACAGACCAGCTCGAAAGCAGGATTTGTTAACCGACCAGCTCGAAAGCAGGATTTTGATTGTTCGACCAGCTAGAAAGCAGGATTTGGGTTGACCGACCAGCTCGAAAGCAGGATTTGATGACCGACCAGCTAGAAAGCAGGATTTTGATTGTTCGACCAGCTCGAAAGCAGGATTTGGGTTGACCGACCAGCTCGAAAGCAGGATTTGATGACCGACCAGCTCGAAAGCAGGATTTGATGACCGACCAGCTCGAAAGCAGGATTTTGATTGTTCGACCAGCTCGAAAGCAGGATTTTGATTGTTCGACCAGCTCGAAAGCAGGATTTGTTTGCCCGACCAGCTCGAAAGCAGGATTTTTTTTGTTTGACCAGCTCGAAAGCAGGATTTAATATGGAAAGAGTCATTTGACATTGATGGAGTTGTGACCCGAAGGCTTGAAAATGATGGATATTTGATGAAATTGTAACCCGAAGGCTTGGAAAGTTGGAACCTGCAGGCGGGAAAATGACTGATGTTGGCAAGATTGTAACCTGAAGGCTTGAATTGAGAATCTGATAAAGTGGGTGGTCCAGAGGTTGAAATTGGAAATTGAGTGACCCGAAGGTCGAATAGAGAATTGGGTAACCCAAAGGTCAAAATTGGAAATTTAGAATTGGAAATTATAAATTATAAATTGAAAATTGGTTGTTAGAAATTTGGAAATTGAGAATTTGGAATTTGGAAATTGGATGCTGAAAATTGGATGTTGGAAATTGGGTGCAGAATAAATGCAAATAGAATGAAAATGCACATGACAATGCAAATGAAGTGCAAATGGGTGCATATATATGCAAAATGAGAGATTGGTTTATCCTGCCTGCATACAGGATGTTTTGAAGTAAAGATAAATTTTCACAAAAAAATGCCCCAGTGTAACTAGGGAGGAAAATTTTGAATAAAAGAAGGATAATTGGTGAATAAGGCAACAAGCTCCTTGACTGATAGGCGTCCTCAAGATCATTCCTCACAAGAGAGACATTGTGAAAAGGAAGAATAAGCAAATAAGATGGTGCCAAGCTATTGAAAAAAAATTCGATGACTTTATTGATGCTTAAAAATCAAGGAAAGAAAATGGGATTACATTATTCTTTTGAAAAGCAAGAGGAGAAATGGGAAAGTGTCGGCATGGTCATCTTCTGGAATGATTGTAAAAAAAATCTTAGTTGGGATGACTAGTCCTCCTTTTCGTCTTCAACGAGGAGCTTCTTGTCAATGCAGTCTTGAACAATGTTCTTAAGGACGAAACAATGCTCGGTGTCATGACCCATTGTCCGATGAAACTTGCAGAACTGATCTTTAAACCTTCCCATGGTCACAGAAGGATCTGCTATCTTGGGGAGTCTAACCATCCCTTTGGCGATCATATATTCTAGAACTTGCTCGAGCGGTTGTTCTAAGGGAGTAAAATTGCGGTCGTATCCCCAACCATCATGCTTTGGCCTCCCCTGGGGCCTTAATTCTAGTTGGATGCTCGTAGGAGAGCTGTCATTCTGCTTGTTGATTCTGTTTTCTTGTCCTGTATGATCATCTTTGCTGGAATTTAGACTCCCTGACCCGCCGGTGTGGTTCTTTCTGCCACCCCTTTTGCTTTTGCCATTGTTGTTGCCAGGGGCATTCACGGAGAAAGTGAAGTTTGACTTCTTCTTGATATCTGAATTGCTCTTTGAGAGTGTGAGGCTCTCATATACTCCATTTTCTATTCCCATCTTGAGCCATTCAGCTCGTTCTATCAATTCAATAAAAGATCATGCTGGGGAGGTAGAGATCAGGCCTCTCAAAGGTTGGGAGAAATTATTCAGGATGACCGACAACGCGTGTCCTTCTGATATTGGGTCCTTCATTTTGTTGCAGGTCTCTCTCCATCTGCGAATGAAGTCTCTGGCTTTTTCACTATCTCCCTGCTTCAGATTACAGAGGTGATTTAACGTTGGTAGCGCTTCACCATTGAACAGAAATCGCTCGATAAATAGATTAACCACCTTATCGAATTCTCGCAGCTCGATTGGATTGATATGCTCGGAGTACCACTTGGCGGCAGTGCCTTCTAGGCTACGAGGAAAACAGAGAAATAGGGCCCTATTGTCTCTCTTGAATTTGGAGCATTCGGCGAAGAACATGGCGAGATGGGCTTTCGGGTCGCCGGAACCATCGAACTTGATGAATTTACGGGGAAGGTTCTCTAGATCTTCATCTCCTTCTAAGCCATCATAAAAATCCTCGCTGGTGAAGACTTTCTTGCCCTTGTCGCGGGCTTGCAGATCTTTAACCACTTTGGCCATTTCCCTGAACTGTGTCTGCAAAAGCTTTTCTGCAACTTGACCTTTTGATTTGTGACTCCTCCTTTGTTCTCGGCTATGTTTCTGAAATGCTGGAGGCACTTCATATTCTTCATCGGTGTTTTCCTCTGATTCTGATTCATCTGAAATTTCTTCTGGCTGAACTTGCTTCTTGGAAGTCTTCTTATCCTTGTGCCCATGGAACTTCTCTCTGAATGGGTTCTTCTCTGCATTGGTCCCAGCCTGTTCACTCATCATTTTGGTCATCATTTTCTGGAACGTGGCATACATTTGCGGGTCTATGCCATCCTCCCCTTGCTGCTGCTCTTGACTCCTCTCAGATCGCGGGGAGCCCATCTCTTCTTCTGAGGCTGAGGAGTACTGTGGTGATGTGGTTCTTCTTCCTGACCTTGTTCGAACCATCAAATGTTGTGGATGCTCTCTGCAGGATGAAGCCTTGATTAGACTCTGAGGGAATTTTGAATTGGGAGGAAAATGATTATTGACGATATGGTAGACAATTGGAAGAATATCCCATTGCTAGGGATGGAGTCGCCGCTGAAATTACGACAATTGTGTTGTCATTCTTTGTAAGAGAAATAACAACGGAAAATGTGCCTTGTTACCTAGGCGAGGTCGTCAACCACGAGAAAAAACACCATTTTGAAGGAAAGAAATATCTCTTGAAAAAAATAATTCGCAAACGGATTTAGAATAAGGAGAAGGCAAGTGGGTAAACAATTTCCACCGCAATAATCAAGGTATACACGAGGAAAATAAGGTGAAGAATTTTGCAAATAGACAAAATGATTGAAAATCCAATGAGAGAAAACATACGATTTGGAAAAATTGCAGGCAGGATAAAAATGCAGCTTTAAATTCGAGATCCAGTAGAACGGAAGAGTGAAAAATCACCTGGAGTTTTGAAAGAAATGGGATATTTGAGAAAATTATCCAGGGTTTGAGAAAAAGACCTCGTGGAAAATAAGGATATTTTGGAAAAGGCCTAATAAGTTGAAAAACATTGGAAAATATAAAGAATGGAGAAAATCATACATACAATCACATCCTGCACAAACATTTATGCACATTCAGCACTCCCTAAAAGGCTGACTCTAGATGCATCAATTTGAAAACAGTTGTTGGACCTTAATCCTAACTCTAAGTTCAGATCATCTTTGTCCAATCCAGTTATGCCGATATACTCGAACCGAAATCTGAGGTACAGGGCATAGAATTTCAACTCCGGTTCTAAGGTAAGGTTTTCCAACATCCTTGAGCGCCTACCGATATACTTCGGACTGTGGCCCGCGGTACGTGGTAGGGGGGTGTTAACCCAAATAGTTGGCCCAGTTGTGAGGCTCTGTCCCGAACTAGGGTTCTGGAAGAGAGCCCAGCAACGTGAAGACCGGGTAATGATAGGTAATGGAGGTTTGAAAAATGATCACATACAAGAAATAGATGGCTCTAAAACCTAAAGAGATAGATTTTGAAAATCTTTTGAAGAAGCATACATTGTTTGCATTCAGATCCTAAATTGAGGAGACTTGTATTTAGACCTAAGTCTATGTGAGCATGAAATATTTCTCCTCAATATGGTCCTACCAAACCATGCCTAAGCTATATGCATTCAATGTCAGCTGGGTCAGAATCTAGGCTCCTAGGTTTACATGATACTGAAAGTAAAGAGCTGACATTTTGTGAACATAATTTTGATAATTGAACTAAGTCAAGCATAATTTTGGTCAGACAAGGACAGGTCCCATCTCGGTCGCCAAACCTGTTATCGTCGCAAAATTTTTCCCGTCTTCCCTTCCTTGCGGAAGAGAGAGAGGGAAATGCTTTCGCGCTTCAAACTTGACCGGATTTTGGAAAATGTTTTTGAAATACTCGCCTCCGTTTTGAAAATTTGCGGGAAAATCCATGGGATGGGGCTCGACCTGTCGGTACGAGGTTCGACCGTTCCTGCCGCCTTTAACAGGGGTAATCGAACCAAGGACCAAAACTATGCTTGACTTAGTTAAATCATCAAAATCGTGTTCTATCCTAAATGCACAGAGAATTCAGGCATGTGCTATGAGATTTTGGAAAATGTAAGTTGAAAAACATGATGTTTCTCAGAAAATGTTTGGAGTGGGAAAACATTTCTCAGGAAAAAGGTCAATTTCTCAAGAAACTCAGACGAAGAAGGTTTGAAATCTCGAGAAAGTTTATAAAGATTTGGAAAACAATGAAGAAATGAGAGTCTTGGGAAAATCTTGAGAAAAGATGAATATTTGAAAAAGGGAAACACTTCTCAGGAAAACTCTGACTTTGAGAATTTTCTTAGGAAAATGACGGAAAAATTATAGGAAAACTCATTGGAGAAGAAAACTGAACTTCGGAAATTGAAATCCTGGGAATCTTAGCCTTAAAACCCTTGAAAATTTGATTTTTGATTCTTGAGAAAGATCGGAAAACTCTTTTTAAAAATCTTAAGAAAATAACATTTTCCAAGGAAAATCAAGGGAAAACTTTGATTTTGGAAATCCCATTTAGAAGTTTCTTGAGAGACTAGTTTCCATGGAAAACTGTGAACACTTGACTTGGGAAAACTAATTTTTGGAAAAACTTCAGAGTTTCTTGAGAAATCGATTTCTTGAGAATGCCACTTTCTTAAGAAAATCATGAGAAAACCAATGATTTCATGATGCAAATGATATGAGTGAATGAATGCACTTTGAAAGATTTTCTAAGAAAATTTGTTGGAAAAATGTGTATTAAGTCAAAGTAAATCCTTCACATATTCTGACTGTGACCATGAATATGTTCATTGTTTATTTGATTTAATGCACATGATTTTGAAAACTTTAGAAATATGATGTGCATTTTAAGATAGCCTTAGAGTGTAGGCTCAATGTGACTAGTAGAAAGATGATGGATCTGGGTCGCATCCATATTCCGACTAGGGCCGTAAATATGGATTCCACCGACTACATCAACTCCCTAAGAGTTGGTGCACGTGCCATTCGTGAACATCCATAGTGCTTTTGAAATAACAATGCATGAATCATATAAGCAGGATATTGTATAAATTTAAACTATATGATATGCATCCTAGTCTAAGCAGGAAATTAAAATCTTATTCCAAAATTTATATTATTACATCACTAAGTAAATGAAATAAATGGAAATTTGCAGACTTCAGCTCCTTTTTTTGAATGTCCCTGCCAAACTTGAAATGGGGTTAGCTCAAGTATGTGGGTTTTTCCAAGATTTTCCAATAATATTATGAAATTATTGGATTTAATTGGATCTAAACCCTATTCTCATGCTTCCTTGATATTTGAAATGATAAAAATGCAAGAAATTCAGTAGAAAATAGTTTGAAATTCGGAATTGGGGTTAAAATGACCAAAATACCCCTAAATTCAAAGTTATACCTTTAAAATGAGGGTTTTTGAAGGAAATTTTGATAAAATTGAGATTTTGAAATTCAAATTAAATCAAATGATGATAAAATGAAGTAAGAGACATGATGACATGCTGCTAAACACATTAAGACTGTAAAATCAGAATTTGACATTTTGCAATTTATCCAAAATAATGAATTTCGCTTGTTTTTCGCTTGGATCCGGGTCCTGCGGGACCCTGTTTTGGTATTATGGCTAATTCGAACCTCAAATGGATTTTAAATTGCACAAAATTCGGTATGAAGCATCTACCTACTCTGATAAACAGCTTAGAATGCTAAAAATCACGAAATGATATGATTTAAATGCTAAAATTTAAAGAAAATCCTAAAATGATGGATTTTGCCTATGGATCCGAACCAAATGCAATGCTTAATATGATAATGCAAGATTTACACCATGAAAACTTTTGATATTTTTCATACTGTTAAAGGACTCTAAATGGAACATTTTTGGTTTTTACAACCTCGGGATTTGGGCCATGGTGAGTTCAATAACAGAGATTTAGTTTTGACACAGGTAAAAATCACCCTAATCTGATGTAAAATGCTAACAAAATAGAAAACAGTCATGAAAATTTATGATATTTAACAGAGCTACTCATGACACCTACATGAACAACTTTCATGTTCATGACTTTGGCATTTGATCAACATAAACATGGATAAAAATATAACTTTTCATTCCTAAATTGACAGAACAGACAAATGTGACCAAACAGAAGACTGATAAGAAAAATCCGAAACAGGTATCACGACTGTTCTAAAAATCACAAGCTTTCAGATGAAAACAGAGGACACCTCGGACATAACTTTCACATTTTACAGTTTTGGATTTGGAGCAATACCCAAAGAGAACCCATAGCCCTAAGTCGATCCAATATCTCAGAGGCCTAAATCCGGCTCTGACACGTGTCCCGAACTCTCGGATTTTTGTCAGACATAAAACAAAATTATAAAAATCTTAAAAAATCAGGTTAAAAACTAGACATTCTCCCGAGTTCAGAACATCTTTCGGATCGAAAATCGGATATCCCATGAGGTAGATCTCGATTTTACCAATCGGAAAATGATTTTCAAAACGCCTCCCGGGTAACAAAAGCCGACTTGCCATTTTTAATGTTTACCGCAGTAAACAAATTCAAATGCTTCCGAATTTTTGACACAATTTTAGGGACACCAAAGGGCGAATTCCGGGATTTGTTTGGGATTTTTAATAAAAAATAAATTCATGAAATGACGTGTGGACTGACTGACAAAAACAGAGACCTACTGAAAATGAGCAGAATGGAAATAAATGTTAAATTAATCCTAATTAATTCATGAAATGTGCTAAATGAATGAAATAAAATTCAAATTAAACCTAGCTAAATGCATGAATACTAAAAATCATCAAGGAAGCATAATCATGTATTTTTATATATGCCATTTCATGAGAATAGCTCAATCCATCTCTCGGATGAGCTCTTTCTTCAAACGACTCTCGAATCGAATTATGAAATCAAATCAAGAGGAAAAGAGGTGCACCTTGCTTCGTTAGGCAGCGTTGAAGCTCTTGAAAGGGGCGGCTATCATGGGCTTCGTTCGTCCTTCGATCCGAGCTTCAGATGATTCACCAAAATCGACCCACCGTGCCTTCTTCACTGAGCCAAAGGGGGCGTGACTTCCAAAGTGCAAAAATCGGATTCTCAAGAAGGGTAGGTCGAATTTTCAAGTTCACAAGAGTTCTCCTAAGATTGTCTCCCTATGCTGGGCGTGGAGCCTTGTTTTTATAGATTTTCTGAAAAAAATCGAATTTCAAACAGGCTCAATCTGAGCCCTCCATGTGGCGCCATCTCAGGGGGTGCTATCTGGGGGTTTGAAATTCGAATTTGGCTTTTGCAGGGAGCCCTCAATTGGCGCCACCTCATGGGGCTATTTTTATAAAAAAATATATTAAATAAAAGAGAGGAAGCCAAGTGGGGCTCTTGATTGGCGCCACCTCAAAAGTGTTTGACACATGTCAGAAGAACAGAGCAGTGGGCTCAGAAGGTGCCACCTTAGAGGAGTTTGAATTCTACTTTTTCTGATGAAAGGAGATCTGGACATGTGGCAGTCCAGGATGGTTCCATACTTGACAAGTGTCAGCTTGCTGGAGGAGGTTCTTCACATGGCGCCACCTCAGAGGGGGATTTGAATTTTAAATGGAGGTTGGCCCTGGAGGAATGGAGGGTGGACATGTGGCACCACCTCAGGGTGGCTCTTACAATGCCATGTGGCAAGAGGGAGGAAAAGGAGGGAAAGGGACACGTGGCACCATCTCACACAAAATAGAAAAGGTGAAGTTCAGGATTTGCGCCACCTCAGCTTGGAGTTTGAATATTTGAATTCTAGCTTTCTCTGAAGGAGGCAGAAAGTGACATGTGTCACTTGCTTTTTTTGAAGAAAGCAGAGAGAGACATGTGTCTCTTGCTTTTTCTGAGAAAAGCAGGGAGTGACATGTGTCTTCTACTTTTTCTAAAGAAAGCTGGAGATGACATGTGTCATCTACTTTTCTGAGAAAAATAGGAGGGAGACATGTGTCCTCTGCTTTTTCTGAAAGGAGCAGAGATTGACACGTGTCGCTTGCTTTTCCTGAGGAAAGGAGAGAGAGACATGTGTCACTTGCAGGAGACATAATTCAAATGGTGCCACCTCAGGGAAGACAAGTTCTACTTTTTCTGAACAGGACAACACATGACACGTGGCATCTCATGGTGACCTTGGAATGACACATGGCACAGGGTGAAGATGGTAGACATTGACACGTGGCATAAAATGAAGAGGATGACTAATGACATGTGGCGGCATCTTAAGGTGGCTCCACACTGACACGTGTCAAAGGATGGCAGAAGAGAGAAAGTGACATGTGGCGCCAACTCTAGGTGAACCCTATGTTGACACATGGCAGGTAAATGGGAGGAGAGAGAAAAGACAAGTGGCACCAATCCAGGGGACAAGGCTCCTATATTTTTGGGTTTTTCAAAATTCAAATTTTCAAAAGAAAAGCCTGTGTGACACCACCTCAGTGTGGGTCCTACATTGCTTCTTTATTGAAATAAAGACAAGACAATAAGTCTCTTTTTGGAATTTTCATAAAATCTGGACTAATTGGTAAAACAGGAAATTTTGGAAAGAGTTGGCCCCTGTAGGGTGATTTTGTAAAAGGAAGATATTTGAAATTGTTTGACAAAAGGGCAAAGTCTGAGTTGAAATTTATTGAAAATTATCCAGATTGTTTTTCTAAGGAAATATTTTGAAATTCAGAGCCCTAGGGGTAAAATGAGAATAATTGATAACTTTGAAGACCCAGGGTTTTGAAATCAATTTTGAAAAGAGTTAAAATTCTAATCTGGATTGAAAATTTTGAAATAAAGAGTTCTGGACCTCGAAATGACATGCTGTGCAGTGCAGTGATATGAGCTGCTCATGCAATGATATGCAATGCCATGTCTTATGAAATGCAATCTTGAACCAAGACTTGGAGCTGTCTGTCTCCTGTCAGGAATAAATTTTTGAACATCTGAGTTAAAAATAGAGAAATTTTGAGAGTTCTAGATGAAATTTGGACTTTTGCAGGGTTCGGGCTCAGAAAATGACCATTTTGCCCTCCGGCGATTTCAAAGGTTGAATGATGATGTTTGGTGGAGATGTCGGGGAGGTGAGTGAAAATTTGGGGTGTTTACAGATTCCCTTAGAGGTGACTGTGTACGATTGGTACCGTACACATAGATTTTCTATTTCTTTGCATAATCTCTGTTATGTGTAACTACGTGGTGTTTGTTTAGTTTTTGTTGTTTTTAGTTTACTCGCTTTGTGGTTTGCGTGGTTTGGCCGCTTAGTGCGTTAGTTAGGTAGAAAACCCAAAGTTAGGACGCGTGCTACACCGGTCTACTCTAAGGTGTATGCAATGGCTGACGATCATCAATTGATCCGTCCTTTGAGGGAGTACTTCATGCCAAATACGTATACTCCCACCTCCTGCATCACGAGACCTGATGTAGGAGCGAGCCATTTTGAGATTAAGGCCAGTGTGATTCAAATGTTACCTTCGTTTTATGGCCTTAGCAATGAGGACCCATATCGTCATCTCGATGAATTTCTTGAGATTTGCTCGACTGTGTGAATCAATAACTTTAGAGATGATGCTATGCAGTTGACTTTGTTTTCGTTCTCTCTCAAAGATAAAGCCAAGCACTGGCTAAAATCTCTTGAGACGGTTCGTATTACTACTTGGGAAGGAATGCAAAGAGAATTTTTAAAAAAATATTTCCCAATTGGTAAGACGAACCAGTTTCGTAAAGCTATAACCAATTTTTCTCAAATTGAGGGAGAACAGTTTCACGAGTCTTGGGAGAGATTGAAAGATCTTCTCCGCAAGTGTCCCCATCACCAGGTGCCTCGTTGGCAGTTGGTGCAGTATTTTTATGACGGGCTTACTGAAAAGCATCGTCAAATGGTTGATTCGTCTTGTGGGGGCACTTTTATGCTCAAAAGTGAGGACGAGGCGTGGTCTCTATTCGAGACCTTGAGTGAAAACACGATGCATCATACCTTGTCTTCACGTCTCGATAGGACTACATCTCTGTCTAGTGGTCCTAGGAAGGTTGGGATTTCCGAAGTTGGGTCCGAATTAGAATTGCGTACCAAGGTTGACCAGTTGACTAGGAAGTTAGATCAATTCCTAGCCAATTCCTCGAGAAATCCAGTAGAAAGAGTGTGCGAGATATGTGCTAGCCCTACACACTGTGTTGCGGATTGTCCGACAGCACCATTATATCCTGAATTTGTTCAGGAGCAGGTGAATGCATCCCAAGGTTTCGCTAGACCCATGCCTGATTCATTTACACCATCATATAACCCAGGTTGGCGAAACCAATTCATTCCCTCATCCCATCAGCCCTCCCAGACACAGTATAGACCCAGTAACCCTTCACAAGGTTACTCGCATCCCATTTTTCCACAGGTTCATCCTCCAGCCCAACCTGCTTATACTCAACCCCATTCTCATGAGCCTTCATTTAGTCAATCCTTCCAAGATAGGATATTACAAGTTTTGAGCTCCCATACGCAGTCAATAGCCAAGCTAGAGACTCAAATGGGACAGTTGGTTGAGACTTTCAGTAGGCAAAGCCATGGGAACCTTCATAGTGAGACTGTTGTCTCAAAGGGAGAGGATTCCATGTCATTTGACTTGCAACCCACCGATTCACATCATGAGCAAGTCAAATCTGTTACATCCCTTCAGTATGGGAAGGCGTGTCACTCCACTCAGGAATCGACTCATGAACCTTATATCATTTCTACTGACGAGTCGATCTCCATGATACCTCAACAGAAGAGGCCTTACTCACAGCATGCATTATCATCATATAAAGCCCCATTTTCTCAGCTTTTAGGATCACCGATTGTTTTTAGTAAGCAAGAGGTGCAGATGCAGAAGGTGCTTGACCAAGTCAAGCATGATCATATTCACAACTTGTCTGAAGTTGCATTCATTGATAGTCGGCCGGTCCTAGACTCTCATTTCTTGACCAGTCTCTCAGATGAGACTAATCTTTGTTCTTCACGTCGAGAGAGTTATGATCCTACAGTTAGAGGTAGATGGGATGGAAACACAGTGTGTAGTGTCACAGACAACACTCTTTTCTTTATAGAGCCTCATTGAGCGATACTTCATGTCCATTGATCTCATGGACGATGAAGGATTTTTCCAGGGATCCGTCTGGCTGGGGACGTGAAACTTAGCGCTTTATGGGAGGCAACCCATATCTTGTATATTATTAGATTTGCTTAGAATTTATAGATTTTATTTTGTTTTTACTTTTTAGTTTTCTTCATGAGTTTTTCATATTCTTTTTGTTTCATTCATGGTTTTCATGTTTTGTCATGTATACATTGCATTCATTACATTCATAGAACGTGTATTTTTAATTCATGTCAGGTCATTCTACTCTTTTCCCTCATTTATTTTTCTTATGTGCATTCAAGTAGTTTCATATAAGCATGGGGGAGTGCCACTGGGACAGTGTCATTCAAGCATGGGGGAGGGTATAGTTTGCACACCTTGATATTTCTGTTTACGTTCTTGCACATGTTTACACATCTCTCATGAAAAGTAGATTTTTAAAGAAAGAGTTTGAACTTATATGAATGTTATTTCAAATCTGATGTTTTTAGAGGATTTTTAAGCCCCACGAAAATTTTTTCTGACATAAATCTAAAAATTATGGTTGTTTATGTGGATTTCAAAGAAATGATGATAGATACATGTTAGAATTTATTTTGATTCATAAATATGAATATGCACAGTTCTATTTTTGAAAAAATAAGCAAATGAACAAAAGCGTAAAAAATGAGCTCAAAAGAAAAAATATAGCATGCGTTAGGTTGTTTGGATAATTCCACAATCCTTAGTAGATGGAACTTAGATGTAAGTTGAAACTTTTAATTCTATTTTCGAAAAGGAGAGTGGAAAACTTCGTGATCCTAAGTAACTGAGAACAGATACAAGTTGAAATGTTTGACTCTCATGTTATAAGGGTGAATGAAGGAAGTCACTTTTATGTCTTAGTTGATATCTTTTGGTATGCATTGAAAGTATAGAAGATATTGACATTGCACAAGGCATAGAAGCTGACCACACACAAGCTATAAGAGAAGAATAAGTGCGCAAAAAGAAAAAGCGTGAAAAAATGAAAAAATTGAGAAAAGAGCTGAAAAAGAAAGAAAAGTTCAATGCTTAGAAGTGTGATTGAGAAAACCTGTGCAGAAAATATATGAGTGAGGATAAGTAAATAATAATATGTTTTTATTGGATTTTCTCAGAATAAAACATAAATAATTGTGATATTTAGAAAAGTGAAAGAAATTCTTTTTCTGTGGTGGTGCATAAAAGACTCTAATTATATTTCGATTTTGAATTAATAGGAAATATTTGTGAAAATAAAGTCTTTGATTATCTACTACTTGTGAGGATGTGTAATATTATGCATACATGACAGAGATGTTTGTGGGTAGCATCACTGCAAACCCTCACGAGACCTTACTCGTCCACTGGGGTAACCCAGGGGTTGAAAGGGCTTGTTGCATAAGCTAAATGCAACCGTGATTCCTACGAAAGTGAGTTAGGTGATAGTTTGATTTCTTGCATTTTTCTAGTTTGCTCGAGGACTAGCAAAACATAAGCATGGGGGTATTTGATCATGCATATAATTCAGGGTTAATTAACATTTAAATATGCATGATTTTATGAAATAATGTTTCAAAAACACAATTTTATGTTAGTTTTCGAGTAAATGTGCTAAAATGATTTAAAAATAGAAAATGCATGAAAATTAGTTTTATTTTACATTTTTATGCCTATTTTAGTTTTTGTTATAGTCATAGTAGTTTGGTTTTAGTTTCTATTAAAAATAAAAAAAATAAAAAAAATGGAGAAAAATAGTTTTATATTCATTTTAAGTGTTTGTTTTTTTTTTTAGAAAAGAAAAAAAAAATATATATATATATATAGTTAGATTAGTTTTTGAGTTTTGTTTTTGAAATTTTTCATAATAAACCGATTTATACGGTTTTCTTTACTTTTAAAAATGAAAAAAAAATAATAAAAACAAACCATTACATGGTTTGTAATTTTTTGAAAATTGAAAAAACTGAAAAAAAAAAAAATAAGTAACCGGTTTGAATTTTTAACTGAAAACATTTTCTGTTTCAAACCGGTTCCAACCGATTTGAAAGGTTTTTAAAACCCAGAAAAACGAAAAGGGGTGCGTCTTCACCCTGTGCGCCAAACCCAATCCCTCTTTCCCCTCTGTTCACTCTCTTTTTCCCCCTTTTTTCCACCAGATTTCCCATTCCCTCTCTTTTCTCTCTCTTTGCCCTGGCCTTTCCCTTCTTCTTCCTTATCTTCTTCCTCAGTCCGGTGGAAATGCTCAGTCCGGCGGCAGCGCATGAGGTGGAGGCCACCTCTTCCCCGATTTCCTCCATTTCACGGTAAGTGATCTTCATCTTCTTCTTCTTCTTCTTCTTTTCATTTTATTTTCTTTCTATCTTCTCTTGCTTTCTTCTTCTTCATCATCTCTCGTATCCTCTTTCAACTCACGCTGTAGAGATAGCTTATTTGAAAGAAAAATGAAAAAAAAGTTTGCATCAGTTTTCATTTCATTTCACCGAATATCCTGTTTGCTTTCTACATCGTTGTTGTAAATTTTGTTTCATCACATGAGCATAGCATCTTACCTGCATTTTGTATATTAACATCATCATCTGCAAATTTTTTCATCAAGCCTTTGCTGTGAAAAGCAGATCAGCTGAAGCATTGGCTGAAATCATTCCAGCATTCTGAAATATGTTGTTGCTGCTAAAATCTGGAGCACTAAATTCACCGTGAAGATCATTGGATCTACCAGATTTATCATCTGTCTACTGGAGTGTTGTTGATCTGGCCGGATTCCCTTGCTATTACTGGAGTGTCTTTATATCAGCCAAACATTCTCCATTGTCCGTTGAACTCATCACTTCTGACAAATTTCATAGCCAGAGATTGATTTGGGTTTCACGGTGAAACCATATTTTTTACCATGAACCTCTATTAGCTACCGTGAAACTCTTTCCAGAATAGCCCTGGTTAGACATTCTCTGTTTGATTTTGAAAATCATTTTAATAGCAACCTGTTTTTAACATTTTTCACAGCATTAACAATTTGCATTTCATGCATTGCAATTTTCATGTCATCTTATTTTACATATTTTCATTTAGATGCTTACAACATTTCATTTTAGGCATCTTTGTTTTGATTTTTAGTTGGTCACTTCCGCATGCATGTCATTGCATTTTAAAGTTCAATTGCATTTAGTTTCATCTTAGTTTTACTTTAGTTCACATTTTATTTTACATTTCAAACATTGCATCTTAGGCATTTTTAGATATGTTAGTCATTTTAGTTTTTATGTATTGCATTCTTTTATTCCACACATGCTTACAGTATTTTACATTTTTTTTAGTAGAGCAATACTTGTTTGTCTTTCTGCTCTGTGTGTGTTCGTGTTTTGTAGGAAAGCATGGAGAAAGCAAGCAAGCGATATCTTGTGCGTGCATCTGATATGTGACACGAGGCACGAGTGTAGATGACATTTGTCGGTTTAGAATTAGGAATTTAATTGGGTTTGTAAATATTACACTTTATGCCCTCTGCGAAGGGTATTCATTTGTTGTAATAGTTAGTTGTTTTACTTCTCTTAAACATTCTACATTTCAAAGAATTCAGCAATAAAGATTAGTTTAGATTTGTGTACTTGAATACGATATATTCCCGTTCCCTGAGTTTGACCCGGTCTCATCCACTAGTGAGAACCGGTTTTTATTATTTGATGTCTGGTTTTCACATGTTTTACATTTAAAAATCTTTTCAAAATTACAACGATTTAAAAGAAGACATCACCACATTCAGCCTACACTCTTAGGCTAACTTCAAAATGCACTGCATTTCTCAAAAATACAAAAGGATTTTCTCAATTCCTCAAAATCAAGTCTTTCAAATCCATATTCATTCATTTCATTCATTTGTAAATTCCAATTCCAATTCCAAGAAATCGATTTTCTAAAAAATTTCTAAGTCTTATTCAAAAATCGATTTTCTCAAAACATTGAGTTTTCAAAGGATATTTTAAAGTATTTCCCAAGTTCCAAATTTGATTTTCTAAGTTATATTTTTAATTTCAAAGTTTGAATTCAAAGAAATCAAAATTTTCCAAAGTTATTTCACCTTTCTCAAAATCGATTTTCACAAAACCTCTAGATTCTTCATAAATCGATTTTCATTTTCCTTAGAAATGTTCTTTCTCCATGATTCACGATTTTCCAAGTGACATCTTTTCCAAGAATTCTCCAAATATTTTCCAATATTCAAATCAAACATCATGTTTTCAAATATGCATTTTCAGAAATTCATAGCACATGCCTGATTCTTTGTGCATTTAGGAAATAGAACATGATTTAGACAAGTTGAGCAAAGTTAAGCATACAATTGATCCTTGGTTCAATTACCCCTGGTAAAGGCGCCAGGAACGGTTGAACCTCGTACCGACAGGCGAGTCCTATTCTTCGAAATTATCCCGCATTTTAAAACGGAGGCGAGTTATTTTCAAAATCTTTTTCAAAGGTCAGTTTGACTCGCAAAATTTTTTTTGCGATGATAACACCTTTGTTGTTATCTCCAAAGGTGACAGTTCCTCCTTCTTTATGATGAAGAACAACAAAAAGATCCAGATGTCCTGTCATATGTTTTGAACATCCACAATCTAGTATCCATCTGTTCTTCCTTTTTGGAGCCTGCAAAACATTAAGTAAAAATTCTTTGTGGTACCCAATTGGGTCCCTTTTTGTTAGACTTAGGAACCCATATTCAAGTTGATTTGGGTTTGTCTATAACTTTAGAGGAGTATGAGGAATTAAAATTACGATTATAATACTCCTTTTTAGGTTCAAAAGAACCTTTGACAAAAGTAGTCTTTTTATTCATACAAGAAGGTTTATTGAAGTTAGAGTAGCCAATACCATTCTTGTAGAAAGAGAATTTTTGAGAGGATTGGAGTTTATCCGGGTTCTCTTTTCCTTTAGTAAACTTGAAAACCGTTTTTATAAGGTTCTCAGTTTTAATTTTTAATTCTGAAATTTCTACTTGAAGATTTTTAATCTTGGAGCTAGTAGAAGAGATTTCAGAAGTAATCATACAATTTTTCTTTTTCAACTCAGAATTTTCAATACTGAGTTTTTCATTTTTCTGAGAAAGCTCTAAATTTTCAGATTTCAAACTTTTATTTTTGAGAATCGTTTTTCTTGATTCTTCAAAAAGTTCTTGAAAAGCATTTTGAAGTTCTTCGAAAGAAAAATCGAGGGATTCACTTACAGAGCTTTCTGCCATGAAGCACATGTTGGCGGTTTCAGCTTCATCATCACTTGACTCTTCACTTGTGGATGGTTCAGAATCATCCCATTGAGCATGCAGAGCCTTTTTCTTGAAGAACCTTTTCTTTGGTTCTTCTGTTTTGGATTTTCTTTTTAGAAGAGGACAGTCACGTCTCATGTGACCTGGCTTATTACATTGATAGCACATGGAATCTTCCTTGGAGTCTTTTTTTTTCCTTGTGCTTATTTGGAAGCTTGTTCTTTCTCATGAAGCGTTGGAATTTTCTAGTGAGTAGCGCAATTTCAGATTCCTTTTTTGAGTCCTCATTCTCAGAAAGGGCTAGGTAGGCTAGAGTTTTCTTTGTAGGTTGTTCCTCTTCCCTTCTTTCCTTTATATGGACTTCATAGGTCATAAGATTGCCTATTAAGTCATCTAGGGTAATCTTGGATAAATCTTAAGCTTCTTCAATTGTTGTTGTCTTTTTCTCTCAATCAGTTGTGAGAGAACTCAGGATTTTCTTCACCTTATCTATCTGGGAATAGGTTTCTCCCAGAGATTTCAGGTGGTTGGTGATGTTGGTGAATCTTGTAAACATATCTGTGATGGGTTTATCTTTGTTCATTTTGAACAACTCATATTTTCGAACCAGAGATGAGATTTTGGCTTCTTTCACTTTGTTGGTTCCTTCGTGAATAACCTTCAGAGAATGCCAAATATCATAAGTAGATTCACAAATAGATATTCTGTTGAATTCATTTTGATCAATGGCACAATACAAAGCATTCATAGCCTTTGCATTTAGATTGACCATCTTCTTTTCTTCATCAGACCATAAGCTATAGTCTGAGGATGAAGATGTGTATGGATGTTCAACAATTTTCCATACTGCAAAATCTATGGACTTTAGAAATATAGTCATTCTGCATTTCCAGTAA
The DNA here is from genome assembly GCF_984573655.1 of Nuphar pumila. Lineage (NCBI taxonomy): Eukaryota > Viridiplantae > Streptophyta > Magnoliopsida > Nymphaeales > Nymphaeaceae > Nuphar > Nuphar pumila. Next base: position 85,528,342 of record NC_143251.1, on the reverse strand, counting down.
CCATAGTTAGAGCCGTTGAAGAAGGGAGGACGAGATGCGTGTTGACCTTCAATATCACGAGCATAGGAGGTTGATGCCATAAGTGTTGGAAGACTTGTTATGTCGAAACCAGCAAACCTGCTCTGATACCAAATGAAATTCCACTAGAGGGGGGGTGAATAGTGAAATATGAAATAGATCGATAATATAAAAATTAAATACAATAAGGCACAACACATAAAACACAAGATTTATACTGGTTCGGTCAAATCACTGACCTACATCCAGTCCCCAAGCAAAACACTTGAGCCTTTCACTATAACATCCGAGTTACCGAATAAATAGTACAACACCCTCTTCCTCAGAGGTCTTCTTCTCTCAACAGAGAAGAAACACACCCTCTTTCACATAGGTCTTCTTCTTTCAACAAAGAAGGACAACACCCTCTTTCACAAAGGTCTTCTTTCAACAAAGAAGGGATACAGTGAATAACAGAAAGTTACAATACTTCCTATATAACCTTCAGAATGATATGAATGCACGAATGAAGGATTCTCAGAATGTTCTGTTCTTTTCACTCAGAAAATACTCTTTGTCAAAGAGCTATTCTTGACTTTTTCTCTTTCTTTTTCTAGGCTCTCTTTTTCAAATATCGAATATGAATTTTTCTCGTTGTAAGCTCACATGTCCTTATTTGAAAAACTATTTTGTTTGAGTTTATATAGCCTCCAGAAAATAGTCGTTGCCTTTTGAAATGATTGTCCTTTTGGGATGTGAGATGTCAAGTCATTTCAAAAACAACTTTATTTAAAAAGATGTGTACTATATTGTATTTTCGAAAAAGTCTTCTTACCATAAGTGTAGCATTTGGGGTACACTAATTGTTGTAGTATTTTAGGTATGATATATTTGTAAAAGGTCTATTCTCATAATAAATGATTTGTAGTACATTGAACGTTGGATTGTAGATCATGTAGTTTTTGTCTTTATTCAATTTAATGATTTGTAGTATATTAATATTTTTATTACAAATCGTCACTTCTTTACTTAAATGAATGTAAGTACAATAAATGCTTTGTTGAGTATTTTATTTGTAAATGGTCATATCTCAAAATGCTTTATGATGTGTTATTTAATGTCTACAGAAAGAATGATGACTTTATGTAAGTCGACATTCTTGTGTGAGGATTAAATAGTTATTTCTTAAATTACGTTTGAGGTGGTATTTAATGTTTTACAGAGAGAATGATGACTTTAAGTAAGTCGACATTCTTGAGTTGTATAAAGTAACTAAAGTCTTTTCCAAACATAATATAATAATATTAGTTTTCTTTGTTTAGTTCAAACTAGACGATTTTGTATTTTGTATTTTGTCTTTTTCTTTCATACTTGAAATCATTAGTTTTTATTTCTTTTCAAGTTGTCTTGTTCATAAATGTATGTTAGAAGGTACAATTAATGCTTTTGAAATCATAAGCTATTATATCTTGTCAAAATACCTTTTTCATAAAAGTTTGTAAGAAGGTACGATGATTAGTTTTCAAAAAGGTGCTTTTTTGAAATATCGTATGCTTTTATGAAACATAGCTTTGTCTTGTATGATAAAGCATGAAATATGCAATATGCATGCTTCTGAAGGTTTTGTTACATATGACTCTAAATAAGAAAAAATCTTCATCTTGAGGTAGCCGATCTTCTTGGATAATCTTTAAGAATGAATGACCCATCAAGCTTTTTCTTCAGAGAGTATGATTGCACCAAAGGTTGTACTTGAGCAGAAGGTCTCCATCCTTTTGGGTGAATTAACCTTGCATCAAATACTCGTTAAATACATGACAAATCATATTCAGTCATAATATAACATTATTCATGAAGGCATATTATCATATCATATTAGAGCATGTATGACAGTATATCATATTATGTGTCATCAAAACATAGTTTCTCAACACTTTTGAGATATATGACCAATGAGAGTTGGATCCTTTGAAATAAGTCAAATTTGGAAGTTCAAGTCAAAACTCAATTTGTAGAAGGAAAAACTTTGATCAGAAGGTTGAATTTAGAAAATTACCGGTACGAGGACCGAATTTTGAAAATGTTCGATATATGATCGAAAAGTTTGAGAAATAACCAGTGCGAGGACCGGATTTTCCAAATGAGCTCAATATATGATTGAAAAGAGTTTCAGAAATAACCAGTGCGAGGGCTGGGTTTTGAAGATGAGCTTGATTTTCAAAATGAATTTAGAAAGTAAAGATTCTTGGTGAGAATTCTGAATTCAATTGACCATCATAATTTCACTATATGTGGTCTGCTTTCAAGATTTATTCCCTTATCCTGAACAGAGAAAACAATAAAAGAATATCTCATTGAAAGGAGGCATCAGGTTTATCCCTTAACCTGAAAGGGTAAAGAAGGATTTTTAAAGAGAATAAACCCGAAGCTTGAAATTTGGAATGGATTAGCCGGAAGGCTGGATTTTAAAAGAAGGTCCCACCTGGCAGTTGGGTTTTTTGAAAAAGAAGAGAGTCCAAGTCAGAACTCGGATATTTTAAAAAGATGGATGAACCAACCTGAGGGTTGGGTTTTTTGAAAAAGAGAAGAGCCCGAGTCGGAACTCGGATATTTTAAAAAGGAAGATGGAATATATAAAAGGGAAAACCCGAGTCGAAATCTGGATCTTCAAAATAAAAGATAAAAGAGAAAATTGAGTTGGAAAACTTGAAGTTTTGACGCAACGATTGGTTCCAACACGAGCATTGGATCCAAAAGGAAGTCTGAGTCGGAACTCGGAACTTCAAACGAAAGAATAAAGAGAAAAACCCGAGAAGGAACTCGGATCTTCAAAATAAAAGATAAAAGAGAAACCCGAGTTTGAAAACTCGAATTTCTGAAGAAATGATTGGTTCCAACATGAGCATTGGATCTAAAAAAGAAAGCCTGAGTCAGAACTCGAGTTTTTGACAGAAAGTTTTAATCAAAAGATTGAATTTTGAAAATTTGCCAGTGCGAGGACCGGATCTAGGATTGAGAATGACTAGTTTGAGGACTGAATTATTTGATTTGCAATGAAGAAGACCGTCATAGTTAATTGTATGTGATATGATTTTCAGGATTAACCCCTTATCCTGAACGGGGAAAGAATAATATTGAGGAAACAAAGACATAGAAATTGATGAAAGAAAAATTGAAGAAACTGATAAAACTTGTCTTGTAAAAGAATTCTCACAGGTAGCATTATTGCTCCTATGAGGGGTCTCAGGATTATCCCTTATTCTGAATGGGAAAAAAATAGAATTGACAATTTTGACAAAATTGATAAAAGGTTGATAAAGAATCAAAATAATTAATACAAAAATGATAAAGAATCAATAAAATTGATAAAATTGATAAAGAAGAAAAATTAATAAAGAATTGACAAAGATTGACAAAGATCTAGTAAAAATTGGTAAAATTTGGTGAAAAAATTGAAGATACTTTGGAGAATGATAAAAGACTTCAGGAGTATCCCTTATTCTGAAGAAAGAAGGTCCTCGTGGGACGAGGTTCAGGTTTATCCCTTAACCTAAGAGGGAATAAGAAGAAAAAAGAAATACCTCATGGGAAAGAGGCATCAGGTTTATCCCTTAACCTGAAAGGGTAATTGAAATAAGAATTGACAAGAAGAATTAAAAAATGGATGAAAAATCAAAAAAATTGATAAAGATGAATAAAACTGATAAGGCTGATAAAGACTGATAAACGAAAAATTGATAAAAATTGAGAAAAAGAGTTTTTTTTTTATCCTGCCTTCATGTGGGATCTTTTAAAGTGAGAGAAGAATATTCATGAGAAAATCATTTTTGGAAAGAGGATCAACCGTGAGGTTGATTTCAAAGAATGATCAACACGAGAGCTGATCTTTTTGAAGAAGAATCAACACGAGGGTTGATTTTTAAGAGAGATCATCATGAGGGTTGATTCTTTGAAAACAGTGGTTTAAAAACTGATTTTGAAAAGGAGGATCAACGCGCTGGTTGATTTTGAAAAAGATTGGACCAAAAATTTGAACCTTTGGTGTTTATGATGAAGATTTTGCAGAAAAATTCACAATTTTGAAAAACCCTCATAGGTAATATCATTTCTCTCATGGATGATGTCGGGATTGTCCCTCATCCTGAAAAGAATAGGAATTTGATGACAGAAAAAAAAAATTGAAGTGAAAAAGGTGCCCCAATATAGCGAAAGAAGTAAGATTTGAACACAAAGATATGAAGGAAATTGACATTCTCATTGATAAGCAAAAAGTGAAAACAAGACTCAAATATTTACGAGTACGTGATAAAAAGATAACAAAAGACTGGGGCTTACTTTCCCCTACAAGATGATTGCTAAAAGAAAAGGAGAAAAGCAGAGAAACTTTGGCATCATTGGTTCTGGTCTGGAAATAGCTCGATCAAGACTGCAAGTTGTTTCTCTTCTTCTTCTGGTATCAAAAGCTTTTTGTCAATATAGTCCTGCACAATATTTTTGAGGATGAAATAGTGTTCCGTATCATGCCCCCTTGCTCGATGAAACTTGCAGAAGCAATCTTTCCATTTCCCCATGGTGACAGAAGGATCAACCTTCCTTGGGAGTTTGATCATGTCTTTCACGAGCAGGTATCTGAGAACTTTTTCAATTGGCTGACCTAGAGGGGTAAGCTTGCAATCATAACCCCAACCATCATGCTTTGTTTTCTTTGGCTTGCTTGATTTCTGCTGAGTGCTGACCCCTTTCTGGGAGTTGGACTGAACTTGCTTGGTTAGGAGGGCTGAATGCTTTTCTTCTCCATTTTCGACAAAGAGATTCTTATCAAGGCAGTCTTGAACGATATTCTTAAAGACAAAGCAATGATCAGTGTCATGCCCTGCTGCCCGATGGAACCTGCAAAATTGGTTTTTAAATTTTCCCATGATTGTGGAAGGGCTGGTGGCCTTTGGGAGCCTGACTAATCCGTTAGAAAACATGTATATGAGAACTTTGTTGAGTGACTCATCTAAAGGAGTGAAATCTCGATCATTGCTTCAATCCTTGCGCTTTGGTCTTTCTTGTTTCTTGCCTTTTTGTTGAGGACTGTATTGAAGAGGTCTATCATGGTTTTCACAACATTTCCCTCTCTGCCTTTATACTCTCCCAGGTTGCTGCCCTGGTTACCTTGGTCGATGCCCCTGCTGGCTTTAGAATTTCCTGCACTGCTATCGCTGTGTTTATTCATGGGGAAGGTGACAGGTGCCTCTCCTTCGGTGGGAGCTTTTCTGCTACTAGCTTCAGCTTGCTCGGATAATATCTCAACCATCATCTTTTTGAATAACTGATATATAGCGGGATCAAACTCATTCTTGTTGTCCTGAACTCCCTCTCTGACAAACTTTTGAGAATTCATTCCTTACTCTCTGCTTGTAACTGGGATGTTAGAGCAGTGCAATCTTTGATTTTGCCTGAATCAACTGATAATGTCAGTGCTCCCTCTGAAGGGCAAAATGGGTTTTTTATAAAAGATCTTGGAAGAAATTTTAACAAAGGAAGAAATCACAATCTGATAACGAAAATATCCCATTACGAGGGATCGGGTTGTCACCAAAATTTGCGGCGACCGCATTGTTTTTCCATGAGAAAGAATAATCACTTAGAATATGAACAAATGCTAATTTTGAAAAGGACGTCTCTTGACAAAGTAGATTTTATTACAAAAGAGAGTAAGAAATAAAATTTAGAAGGTACATCAAAGAATAGAAAAGAATTTCGAAAATAGATGGCAAAATTTTAAAATTTTGAAGAATTGCAGGCAGGATCAGAAGAATTTGAAGAAATCAGAAGAAGAAAAGAAAAATACACCTGGGTTTTAGAAAGAGAAAATTTTGAATAATATATACCCAGGGTTTTTGGAAAATATAAGGAAAATATAAAATATCACACAATCATAGATGTACAATCAAGGATGCACAAACAACACTCCCTAGAGGCTGACTCTAGATGCAATATTTGAAAATGGCTTGTAGGACCTTAATCCTAACTCTAAGGTTTAGATCATCCGATTCCAATCAAGATATGCCGATATACTCAAGCCGAAGCTCGAAGTACGTGGCATAGAAATATTTCTCTAATTCTAAGGTAATGGCTTCCCAACATCCTTGAGCACCTACCAATATACATCGGACTATGGCTCTTAGGTACATGGTAGGGGGGCGTGAACCCAAATAAGTGGTCCAGTTGTGAGGCTCTCTCCCGAACTATGGTTCAGTGAGACAGCTCAGCAACGTGAAGACCAGAACAATATAGGTAGGGAGGTTTTTCAAAAACATGTTCAACATGCAAGAAATCAGATGGCTCTAATGTAAGTCCTAAAGAGATAGATTTAAAATGAAGAGAAGCATACACTTGCATACATTGTTTTATATTCAATCCCTAGAATTGAGGAGAGTTGTATTTCAGACCTAAGTCTACTGTGAACATGGAATAATCTCCTCAATATGGTCCTACCAAACCATACTTAAATCCTATATGCATTATGTCAGCTAGGACAAAGTCTAGGCTCCTAAGGTTTGCATGAAGCTGACATTTGAAGAATAAAGACTTAAATAATATCAAAGCAAAGAAAAAGGCAAAAAATTCGACCGAACGAAGACAAGTCCCATCTCGGTCGCCAAAACTGTGATCATCGCAAAAGTTTTCCTCTTGTGGTTTCCTTTCTCTTCCTTCTCTTTTCCTTTCTAACCTCTATTTCTTCCCCTTTTTGAAGGGAGAAATAAAAGACAGAAAAGGAGAGAGAGGAACTCTTTTGCGAAGGTCTCAATTGACCTTAATTTTGAAAAAGATTTTAAAAGATTAATCGCCTCCGTTTTGAAATATTTGCGGGAAAATTGGAAGATGGAGCTCACTCGTTGGTACGAGGTTCGACCGTTCCTGGCGCCTTTATCAGGGGTAATCGAACCAAGGGTCGAATTTATGCCTTTTTGCTTTACCTTAATTTTGTCTAAGAATTTATTCTAAGCTTAAAAAAAATGCATAAAGAATCATACTTGTGTAAATGCAAAAGATATATGCTCTTTTGAAAAGAATTTGGAAATTTTATCCAAGTGATTTTGAAATTGTGAAGAATGTGCTGAAGAAATGGTTTTTGAAAGTTGAAGGACTTGGAGAAGTTTAGATTTTTTAATTTAGGATTTAGAATAGATCTTAAGTTTTGATTTAATCAAAGCTGAAATGAACCTGAATTTGAAGAAGGGAGTTTAAGAAATAAGAATTGAAAAGTTGAATATGGACTCTAGAATTGAGAGTCAAGATGGAATTTTGAAGATAGAGTGGAACTCTAGATTGGAAATTTGAAATCAGAATGATAAGGTGGAAGAAATCTAGATGGGATTTGGAACTTAGAATTGGGTGTGAAACCTGGAATCCACGATGAAATCGGATCCTAAATCCGGAATCTAAGATGGAATTGGATCTAGAATCCAAGATGGGATTTGAAAAGTAGAATTGGATCTAAAATTTAGAGTCCTAGATGGAGTTGGATCCGAAGTCTGGAATCTAAGATGGAGTTGAATTTGGAATCTTGGATCCTAAAGGGAATTGGATCCGAAGTCTAAGATCCAGAATGGAGTTGGATCTAAAATCTGGAATCCTAAATGAAGTTTGGATCCAAAGTCTGAGATTGGGTTCTAAATCTTAGAATTGGATTTTGAAAGTCCAAGTGGGACTTTTGAAGATGGATCTGGTTTTTTTAAAAACCCAAATTGAATTTAAAGCTTAGGAAAAATCAAATTTTGAGATTCAGAATCAATCCCAAAACTTTAATTTTGAATTTGAGAATCAAGACTCAATCTTTAGATAGCACTGTGAAAATAAAGGATAAACTTGATTTTTTTGAATTTTGAAATCAGAAGATGAATCAGAAATTTCAAAGTTAATTTGAACTTTGAATTTTGATCTGAAATGTTGAATTGAATTTGAATTTGAATTCTGAAGACGAATTTGGAATTTCAAAGTTGAATTGAACTTTGAAATTCGATTTGAACGAGAGATTGAATTTTTGAATGTAAAAAATGAGTTTGAATTTTCAAAGTCAAATTGGACTTTGAAATTGAAATTTGAATTAAAAGTGAGATAGAATTGAAAAAAAGAATTTGAATTTATAAATGAGAATTAATTTAAGAAAAGAAGAAGGTATTTGAAGAAAAATTACTTGGATTTTGAAAAAGAATATCGAAAATATGATATAGTTCTATCCTAAGTGATGAAATGGAGGAAAGAATTTTGAAATTGAATTTGAAAAGCATATTTCATTCTTTAAGTGAATTAAAATAAGATTAAAGATATAATACATCCCTGACTATGGTCATTGAATGTAGTATATAGTAATCAAATTTAAATTCAAGTGAAGAATAAAACACATTTTTGTGCCTTTATAGAGTTTAAAATGAAATTAACTCTCAATATATCCTGACTATGGCCATTGATATATGTATTGAGTTAATTTTAAGTTAAACTCTAATAAAGGAGGAAAATATTTGAAAATATGATGATTTTTGAAAAAGATCCAGTGTGGATCCATTGTTATTACATAAAAAATAAAAAACCTAAGTTTTGTTCACACCTTGACTATGGTCATTGATGCAAATCATCAACTTAGGATTGAATCACCTTTTATTAGAATGGTGCATGTGTCATTCATGTTTACATTCGTGAATTTTTTAAATAAAAGAGAAAATAAGATGAAACAGGTATTTCTAGAAAAAAATGCTTGCTCATACATTGTATTCTAAGCTGGAAATATAAAATTCTCATTATCATCTAACTATTACAATTACTAAATTAAAGTTGAAATAATAAAGTCTTAATCTAAGAGAGGGAATCAACATTTTTCATATATCCCTGCAAAACAAGGTTAGCATAAATCAAGATGCAGAAGATATATGAGAAAACGAAGGATACTATATGAGAACTAACATGTGCATGAGAAGGTTTATATCAAAATGCATGTGAGAATATGTATATACATAAAAAAAATATAATATATATAACTAAAGGCAAGGATTAGACCTAATGAGAAATGCACATGAGCATATCTAATCTATAATAGAAATACCCAAGTTGATGAGGATGCAAGACCTAAGACCTATTGCATGAATTGTGTGCATATATATTTATCTAAGTACAATGCCTAAGTTGATGGAGAAATGTATGCGCAATGTAATGTTGGGAGCAAAATGCACTGGATATATATCAATTGCAGGAAATATGTGTCTAACTATGCCAAAAGTGACGGGAATGAATATACTGGAGAAACAGATAACAGCAAGGAGTATAGTGCTGAGGGTAAATATACTAGGTATCAAGGCTAGTGAGGGTGTAACCTACAAGTGAATGTATGGATGCAAGATGCCAGTGCAAAACATGTACGAATGTGGCTGGGGCAGCAAGATGCTGCTGTAGTGTGTAGCAGCTAAGTGTAAGTTTGTGAAGGTGCTCAGCAAAGGTGAAGCTGTGGGTGGAAATGGGCATGGAGTTGTGGCTGTGAGTAGTGTTGAAGCTGAAGGGTGGTTGCTAATGGTGCTGGAAGTGGATATGGCTGAAGGTGTTAGATGAATATTGACAGTTGCAGAGGTAGTTGTAGGGGGGTCTACAACAGACATGTGGAGAATGCGCATCAGGTATTGTTGCTGAAGGTGAAGTAGGGCAGTTAGCAGGTGTTGTGATGGAGATATGAGATGTTGCAGGTAGTAATGACACTACAACAAAGCAGTAGATTAGCAACGACCACATTCTGTCGCTAATCCGTCGCTACACATGTTAGCGACAACGAGGCGACGGTATGCTTACGTCGCGAATATTTCGACGCTAACTGGCGACGGAATTACTCCGTCGCCAGGTCCGTCGCTAATTGTGACAGACTAACGAGCGCTATATTCCGTCGCCAATCCGCCGGTACTAAACGACGACCACGGCTTGGCGACGGATTTACTTCCGTCGCTAGATTAATATGAATAGCGACGGATGGTTCCGTCGCTAATCCGTCGCAAACACAAAAAAAAAATTAAAAAAAAATTATTTGAAAATTAAATACCGAGAACTGTACAATTTATATTTCCTGTAAATAAAAAACAAACCACACAAAAAATTTCATATAACAAGAATCTGCAACAATTAATCGTTCCACCTTAAAATTAACAAGTTTAATTATTTACAATTCAACAATTACAATTAGGAAACATAAAAAAATATAACTTCTTCAACACAGTTCTCTAATCATCGCCAAGATTTTGTGCGTCTTCTTGTTCATTGTCTTTATCTGTCCCTTTAGCTCCACTACGCTGATTATCGCTAGCAGCCTACACAAGAAAAGAATAGTCAATATTGATAAACAAAATATAATGAAATAAATTACACACTATATGTGATTCTATCATGTGCTCATGTGTGATCTAAGGCAATAAAAAAACTCTATATGTGATTCTATCATGCTCAGATGTGGTTTAAGGCAGGCAAAAAACTATATATGTGATTCGATCATGCTCGTATGTGTGCTAAGGCAGTCAAAAAATTGAATATGTGATTATAGCATGCTCATATGTGCTCTAAGGCAGGCAAAGCAAAAAAAATTATATGTGATTCAATCATAAATGATATATGTTCTAAGGCAGTAAAAAAACTCTATATGTGATTTGTGCATGCTCATATGTGTTTTAAGGTAGTCAAAAAACTGAATATGTGATTATAACATGCTCATATGTGTTCTTAGGTAGTCAAAAAACTGAATATGTGATTATAGCATGCTCATATGTGCTCTAAGGGAGGCAAAAAAACTTTATTTGTGATTATAGCATGCTCATATGTGCTCTAAGGCAATAAAAAAACTCTATATGTTATTATAACATGCTCATATGTGCTCTAAGGCAATCAAAAAACTCTATATGTGATTCTATCATGCTCATATGTGTGCTAAGGCAGTCAAAAAACTGAATATGTGATTATAACATGCTCATATGTGTTCTTAGGCAGTCAAAAAACTGAATATGTGATTATAGCATGCTCATATGTGTTCTAATGCAGTCAAAAAAACTTTATATGTGATTCTATCATGCTCATATGTGTTCTTAGGCAGGCGAAAAAACTTTATATGTGATTATAGCATGCTCATATGTGCTCTAAGGCAATAAAAAAAGTCTATATGTTATTATAGCATGCTCATATGTGCTCTAAGGCAATCAAAAAACTCTATATGTTATTATAGCATGCTCATATGTGCTCTTAGGCAATAAAAAAACTCTATATGTGATTCTATCATGCTCATATGTGTGCTAAGGCAGTCAAAAAACTGAATATGCGATTATAACATGCTCATATATGTTCTTATGCAGTCAAAAAACTGAATATGTGATTATAGCATGCTCATATGTGTTCTAATGCAGTCAAAAAAACTTTATATGTGATTCTATCATGCTCATATGTGTTCTTAGGCAGGCAAAAAAACTTTATATGTGATTATAGCATGCTCATATGTGATCTAAGGCAATAAAAAAAGTATATATGTTATTATAGCATGCTCATATGTGCTCTAAGGCAATCAAAAAACTCTATATGTTATTATAGCATGCTCATATGTGTTCTTAGGCTGGCAAAAAGTTATATATGTGATTTGATTATGCTCATATGTGTTCTAAGGCAGACAAAAAACTGAATATGTGATTATACCTGAGAGGGACCTAGAATCGAAGATCCCCTTTCCAGAACAGCGGCCTTGATCTCATTTCGGAGAAAGGGGGCGACAGTGTATTGGAAGTAGTTATTCAGTGATTCATTAACGATCTGGCGTACATCATCACCGGAAAGAATAGTCAGCTGCTTGGAGCTTATGTCGACGCAAGAAGTCGGTGAGCCGGAAAGAATAGTCGGCCTTGATCTCATTTGGATCACATTCCTCTATGAATGTTTCATCGGCCAATGGAGATATGACATGCATATCATGCGCAACATCGTGACCATAAGCGAAGTCATAAACATCATCTGATTGATAGTAATCGCTGTCTTCAGCTAACTCATCTTCCTGTAACTGATCATACTCGGGGTATAGTTTGGACTTCACCTTGCAAACTACCCACAATTCATTTCTATCTGACTTTTTTATACTCAGATATGAAGTATAATAAACTTGTTGAGCTTGCGAGGCTAATATGAATGGTTCATATGTTCCAAACCTGGATTTATGATTCACCTCCACAATGCCTGAAGCTTTGTCGATTCTTGTTGCAGTTGGATCAAACCAATGACACTTGAATATCGTAACCCTGTTATTCATGCTTAAGTCAACTCCATTATTTCCTCTATAACACCGTAGTAATCATGTTCATTTTCACCGTAGCTGCTACCCTTGACACACACGCCACTATTTATCGTTGATTTATTTATACCGTAGTCTTTTGTATGGAATCAATAACTATTTACGATATACCCGTTGTAGCATTGCACAACTTTGGTCGGACCATTTTCTAAATCACATATTCCTTGATCTTTAACATCACCATGGCGAACCTACGCACAGACATAAACAATGATTGTGATCACTATCAATTAAGTAACTTAGTGTTGTTTATAAGTACAAAATTTATGTTAGCTTCTTTACCAACTGTTTCAACTACTCCACAAACTTAGTTTCACGTTCTTTTTGTACTTCTGCATCAGTGAGATGTGAAACTTCGCTTTGCAACTCCAGATCAAATCGTCTGCAAACCACAAATACTTATATTACCGAGCCATGTATCCACATATAGAACATAAAAGGATTTATAATTGAGTTGCATATACATATACTTACTCGATGTATGGGTCGATCGCTGAGCAATTAAAAAGAATATAGATGTGTGTTGCATCTTGCTCTCGATCTGTCAATAGCCTTGATCGGCAACTACCAAATGCATGTCCAAGTGGTTGAAATATCGACAGCTTGTCAGCTACAGTTACTTGTTCTCCATCATCGTTACGGGGCGGGCATGTGTAACGTGTTGGAATATGAGGTTCGAAGTACATAGATGAGAAATTTGAAATCTCTTCTAAAGTGTACGCCTCACAAATAGAGCCTTCTACTCTTGCTTTATTACGAACTTTTTTTTTTAGGTCGAACATGCATCTGACAAGAATATACATTTCAAATTTGAAATATCTGTCATTAAAGAGACAGATATAAAAAAACATATACCTTTCAAATGGGTACATCCATCGATATTGCACAGGGCCACCAACCCTTAGTTCATATGGCAGATGTATGATCAAATGTTCCATAACATCGAAAAATGCTGGCGGAAATATCTTTTTTAACAGACAAACAGTGGTGATGACAGAGTCCTCGAGATTCTTTACATCTGATACAACGACCTCCGATGCGCACAATGTTCTGAAAAATCCGCTCAACTCAGACAATACCCCCCATATAGGTTTGTCTAACATATCATGGAATGCTAGGGGTATCAATCGTTGCATAAAGATATGGCAATCATGGCTCTTCAACCCATATAATTGTCCATCGTCAATCTTCACAGCCCGAGCAATGTTAGAGACATATCCATCTGGAAATCTCAGTTGTCTCAACCATTGACATACATGTTTTATTTGATCAGGTCCGAGCACGTACTTTGCCTTTGGTTTCAGTACTTTGCCATTATACTCTTTGAGTTCCAATTCTGGTCTTTTACATGTTAATTTTAAATCCATACGGGCATTCGGATTATCCTTCGTTTTTCCTTTAATATTCATTATTTTATTGAACACATTATCAAACACATTTTTTTCTACATGCATCACATCCAAATTATGTTGTATCAATAGGGTCGGCCAATACGGTAGTTCCCAAAAAATAGATTTTTTTGTCCAATTGTGATCCTTCCCAAATCCACGGAAGGGTGTAGGACTGCGGGCATCTGTTAATACATCTGGAAAGTATCGCAATCTTCTTAGAATCTCTATGCCGGACAATCTTGAGGATGGACCTTCTGTTTCAGTTGTGCCTGCTTTAAACGCATTCTTTTGACGTCGGAACGGATGATCGCTGGGTAGAAATCGACGATGACACTCAAACTAGCAAGGCTTCCTTCCATGCCTCAATCTAAAAGCTTTGGAATCCTCCATGCAGTACGGACAAGCCAACCTCCCATGTGTGCTCCAACCAGATAACATACCATATGCAGGGAAGTCACTGATTGTCCATAGAACAATGGCCTTCATATTGAAATTTTGTTTTTTGTGGGCATCATACATGATAACACCGTCATCCCACAGTACTTTTAGTTCATCAATCAATGGCCTTAGATATACATCAAGATTTTGGCCAGGTGAGGTCGGACCAGGAATCAACAGAGACAAGAAAAGATTTGGACGTTTCATACACAAGCTTGGTGGAAGGTTGTATGTAGTTACAAATACTGGCCAGCATGAGTATGAAGTTGATCTACCCCCAAATGGATTAAATTCATCTGTACATAAACCGAGTTTAACATTTCGCACTTCCATTTTGAAGTTCTGATGAGTACGATCAAAGTGCTTCCAAGCTTCAGCGTCAACAAGATGCGTGATCTTGTTTTCATCGTGTCGAACTTTATTTGCATGCCATCTCATGTGTTTAGCTGTCCTTGAAGACATATACAATCGCTGCAATCTAGGAGTGATAGGAAAGTAGCGGATCGACTTGTATGAAACTTCCTTTGATCTCGTGCTACCATTGCCTCTTGTCTTTGGCTTGAACCGAGGATGCCCACATGACGGGCATGATATGTTGTTTTCCTGCTCCTTGAAATACAACATGTAGTGATTTGGACAAGCATCAATCTTTTTGTAACCCATACCTATAGCGTTGACCATAACTTTCGCACGATAGAAATTTTGTGGCAATTTCTCATCTTTGGGCAGCATACTCTTCACAATCATGCACAAACGGTCAAAACATGATTGACTCAAATTATACTCGGACTTCAAATTCATTAGTTGAAGAACTGCAGACAAGATAGTGTGACTCTCATAACCGTTCCAAAGTGGCTCATCAGCATCTCTAAGTAAATCATAAAATCTACTAGATGCATCGTTTGGTGATTCTTCATCTACGACAGTTCTTACATCACTAGAACTCATATCAGAACCCAGTTCTGTTCCTGCGGCATCAAATATCAAATTCGTATATGGATTATCGTGCACCACATTCACCCGTGCATCAAAATCATTTCTAAATTCTTCTCCATGAAACGTTCAGTTCTGATAATCACTCACAAAACCCTTCCTGTATAGGTGATGTCTAACGCCATGAGGTTCTACAAATCGATTATTCTTACAAATATTGCAGGGACACCTAATCCGACCCGTGGGATCTACTGTACTGACACTTGCCATTGCAAATTCAATGAAACTGTCAACACCATCCATATATTCATGTGATAACTCATTGTCCACTATCCTACGGTACATCCATTCACGGTTTGCAGTCATTTTGTCGTATGATGTTACGAATAGTATCCTAACCAGTTAAAAGAGAACCATCAGAATGCTATGATGAAGAAAATATCAAATTTATCATGCAATATATGATGTCATACAATCACAAGAATTATGATGCATGCATTGATAACTTAATATTTTCATGTGCAAACTATTCATGACACGATACATTCATTTGAAGCATGCTTTCAGTATACAATTTCACATGGAAGACATAATCAAATTGAAAGTAACTACATGTAAGCATGGATACCATCACATCAAACATTGCAATACATCGAAATAATTCATATCAAACAAATGTCAAACATGTACCTGCAGCAAACACACTTCAATATCCCACTAACTACTACCATGCCTAGCATGGACTCCGTACTCCAAAAATAAGAACACTTCCATATTCATACATTAAAATCATGCTCAGCATGATCTCCGAACTCCAACAAAGCAGTCCTAGATATCAACAACTAAGTGAGTGCGTGAACAATAAAGTGTTACATTCAATAAATTAAATAACATGTGATGCTCTTGCATCACTTACTCACCACGGGTATTTACCCGATTTGCATTGTTTTTGTCACTTACTTACCACGGGTGGCGGGGCACAAGCGAGTTCCGTTGAGAAATCTGCAAAAAACACTGTGTTAAAATGAATATTGAAGCTAATTAGGGAAACACAAACACTTATGCAATGCAAAAAACTACTAAACTGATGATGATATATCTAATGATGAAATGCGATAAAATAAAGTGTGCAAGTAATGTACTGCAATGAATATTGAAGCTAATTAGGGAAACACAAACACTTATGCAAAGGAAGCAAAAAGACTAAACAGAACTTTTACAAGAATGAAAAACTAAAAGATTAACATTATAATAGTCATGTTTTTGTGTGTTTTGTTTAGCTCATAAGTGACATTATAATTATACTTTTGTTCTAGTAGCTTATACACTTATTTTGCGTATCATTGTAGGTAGACAAGAGATGTTTTCAATGTGGTGAGTATTGATGGGTATTTTTAGGTTCTTTTGTGTGTGTTTTAGTGTATTGTAGTTTGTTTATTTATTCTGTAATTAAATCATTTATTCAACGTGGTGACTATTGTGTTTGAAAAATTAATAATTTTTTAAAAATGTTAAATTGTCTTATTAAATATTTTTTATATATCATATTTGTGATGTGTTTGGCCATCTTCTCTCCATAATATATAACTGATATAGTTTATTTTTGAAATATTTAATGTTTCATGATATATATATGTATATAGTTGAGATGTTTTGTTAGCTTTATTTACATGTTCTCAACAATTAAATGATATTAAAGACCATTTCTGGAAGAGAACGGTCAGTGGCTTGGTGTGGAAACATAAGCTTTTTGTTGCTTTTGCTTTGATATAGAAATCATGTAGTAAATGGATCCATCTTGTAAGGTCTGACTGATTGAATACTGTATAGTAACCATGTTTGAATGAAATAATTGGAAGCGTAACGTGAAGTCACCCGAGTGTTGGACGTAAAAAAAAGTCCTTAAAAAAGGAGGGAAACGGGGAAAAAGATTAGAAGGTTTCCTGTGCTACAAGTTCTTATGCAGGTTTGCCTGGCATGCCTAGGGCACAAGGGTGCATGGGCCTAGTTGTTAACGAGGCCCTCTTTATGATACCGCCAGGATCCCCCTCAGCTGTCATTCCTTAATGCAATGAATGTCATCCAACCACCATGGATGGGTTGTTTGGTTCTCAGCCAGAGCTCAACAAAATTCTTTGAAGCTCAAGAAAGGCAGTTCAGCGATGGATGCCATCATTGTATGAATCAACAGCCAATGACCCTAGCGGTTAGCGGAGTTGGAACGGAACCAGCTGTTAGACAGACAGTTTGGATTCAATTCCTGTGGCCATTATCTCCTTTGCATAAGCCGAACCCAGCATAGGCCATGGGGTCAAGGGTACTAGCCATGGCGTTTTATGGCCCCGAGAAAGTGACCATCTCAAGACCCAAGACTGCAGTTTCCTCGTGTAAAATATGGAAAAAAACAACAACCATGGATCAGTTCTGAATGAATGGCATCTGACCACCATGGATGGGTTGTTCTGCTTTCAGAGAATATCTATTCGACATGAAATCCAATCGTTCTTAATGATGTTTGGCAAAGTAAGAATTCAAGATAATTTTAGCACACCTTAATCACTCTAAAAAATCAACAAAGGACCAAAGTCATCGGTGTAAAAGGTAAATGCCAGTACAATGATCATGTTTTTCGATTCAACACCATCCAGTAGGAACAAGCTCATCTGAAAATTCAAATTCCTAATTGTGGAAACAAAAGGGAATGTTGGCACCAGGCTCTGTGGAACTAATGAGGTAGGGGGGCCGACCCCCTGCCGGAAAAACTAAAAGGGGCGGGAGAAGAATAAGAAGAAGAATGAAGATGACTTACCGTATCGAAAATGATTATCTGCGTGTCGCCGAGCGGTGGCGGGAGGCTGACAGGGAGCGGCGGCTGGCGAGCAGTGGACGGCGGCTGGCGAGCGATGGACGACTGGCGAGCGGCGGCGGCCGGGCGGTGGCGAGAGCCGACGGGCGACGGGAGGGAGAGGGCGGCGGGCGGGCGCAAGACAGCGAAACAGGAAAAAGAGAAAGAGGGATGGGATTAGGGATTTACGCGACATTTAATGACGGATTAGCGACGGAATAATTCCGTCGCTAAGCCGTCGTAAATCAAAATACCAAAAAAGCGACGGAATATGTTCTGTCGCTAAGTCGTCGCTAATTAGCGACGGATTAGCGACGACAGAGTTCCCTCTCTAAATTCATCGCTAAAATGGTGTTCTTGTAATAAGAATTAGCGAAAAAAAAATGCAGTCGCTAATCCGTCGCTAAGTAGCGATGGATTAGCGATAAAAGTTGTTTCCTCGCTAATCTGTCACGAATTAGCGACAGATTGTTTCTCTAGCTAATCTGTCGCTAATTAGCGACGGAAAAAATCCGTCACAAATTTCCGTCGCTAATTAACAATTTTCTTGTAGTGTGAAAGTGTGTGCTAAAGGAAGTGAAGGTGGTTGTGTTGAACTTGTAGGTGTAGCAATATGATGAAAGGGAGTGTTGTAACAGTGTGGAGAAGTGAAAGGCTACGAGAGCTATGGTGCAACTAATGCTATACAAGAGGGGCATAACAAGTGATGAATAGTACATTTTGCAAGAAATATAAGTGATGAAAGGGTAATGGTGAAATAAATTCTGGATACATAGGTGATGTGTGGAAGATATGTTGAATGTGAAGGTGCAACCATGTTAAGTGCAGTGAATACAGTAAGGTGGATGCAGTGCAGTGATAGCATAGGTGTAAGTGCAGTGACAGGGGTAAATGGAATGAATGTGATGTGTAAGGTGGAGATGCTAGGTATGAAGGGACAGTGGAAGTGGCGATAATGAGGAAGATACATGAAAAGGTAATGAAACACAACAATGTTTGCCACTGCTGTGAGCATATGGGGTGGGGGTACAAGAGGTTGGAGAGGTGATGAGTTGGGAGTTACGTAGGAGATGACAGAGTCATGAGTGTAATGGCGTTGCAACAGCTGCAAATGGGACTGTAGCAGTGAGCATACAGATGAAATGTGATGTGCTGGTGCACAAGTGACAGTTAAGTGGGAAAGGAAGATGAAGGTCGGGGCATGTGTGCTGGAAGATGATAATACAGGTGCTTCAACAGTGTTGCTGAGTGAAGAAGTGTGATGATATGATGGTGAAGCCAACGACTAAATGTATCTATACAAGTTTTTAGCAACCTATGACATGTGATGAGGGTGTCGATGGTATGAGTGAAGCAATATAAAGGGTGAAGTGAAGTTGCAGAAGGGTGTTAACAGGGCAAAGGCTGTGTGTGAGTATCACAGTATATTGGGTGTTAGGTGTGTTACAAGTGAATACACAGGTATAAGCTACAGGAATGTAAATGTATGGCTCTGATGATCTATTCTGAGATTTTGAAACTTTACAACTTCCCCACATTCATATAAGAAATGAAAGCAACTCATCTAGTGAACTCAGATGATTCTAATGTTCTAAATGATGTCTTCTTTTAAATCATTGTAATTTTGAAGAGATTTTTATATGTAAAACATGTGAAAACCAGACATCAAATAATAAAAACCGGTTCTCACTAGTGGATGAGACCGGGTCGAACTCAGGGAACGAGAATATTTCGTATTCAAACACGCAAATCTAAACTAATCTTTATTGTCATATTATTAAAATGTAAAATGTTCAAGAAAGGTAAAAACAACTAACTATTACAACAAATGAATACCCTTCGCAGAAGGCATAAAGTGCAATATTTACAAACCCAATTAAATTCCTAATTCTAAAAATAAAAGCAAAAATCTTCTACTCTTGTGCTTCCTCGTGTCACGTAATCGTTTCAGCTCCACTTCTGTGCTATCTTGCACAAATAAACATAACACGAGCAGTACCAGAGATAGAAGAAATAACACGTATACTAAAAAAAACTAATTAAATGCTAGAAATATGAAAGACATCAGAAAAGAAACCTAAATGACTACTTACAATTGAAAACTGATTCTAATTAAATCTACTACTAACTAACTAATTACAAATCAATTAACTAACTGTTTACTTAACTAACAACTAATACTTACTTAACAAAAACAAGAAAATGAACTGGAAATTAATTGAATGACAGGAAATCAATGACAGGAAATGAATTAAAAGACTGGAAAATGAGGTAAACAAGAAAACTGACTTGAAGAAAAAAAAAACAGGAAATGACTTTAGAAACAAAAAAATAAAATGAAAGGTTTAACACAGGAAAATGCAATAAAGAAAAACATGAAACAAATGATGCACTGTAAAAACAAACAACAAATCAAGGTTAAAAACAACAACAAGAAATTGAAAACTAAAAACAGGAAATTACAGCATATATAAAATATGAATGCAGGAAAATAAAAAAACAGAAAATTGAAAGGTTAAAAACAGGAAATTAGAAACAATTAACAGACAATGCAGAGCAATTATATGAATAACAGAATTTCAGGAAAAAAAATTAAAGCAAAGTGATGACTCAAAGTAAGAAAGAAAATTGAGAATAACACGAAAAAAAAAACAGAAATTCATATGAAATTATAACAGAAAATACTAGAATGAAATGCAAACAGGAACTTCAAAAGAATGAACAACATGCACTTAAAGAGTAAACAATCAGGAAATAAAAAAAACAGAACAAGAATTTACTGAAGATGGAAAACATAAATTCTACTTGTAAAATAAAAACAACTGGAAACCGTAATGTTAAAGCAAGAAAAGCATAGGAATGAACTAAAAAACTAAAAAATAAAATGAACTAACAAAAATTCAATGAATGAATATGCTGGAAATTGGAAAAAACAGGAAATTCGTGACAACAGAAAACTAGAAGATGACGGTAAACAGGAAATCAAAGTATGAATGACCGAAAATCAAATGCTAATAGGAGATTACGATGATCAAAACAGGAATTTACTAGAAAATGAAAAAATGCTACTGAAGATACTGAATCTAAAATGAAAGTATAAAAAAAACACATCAACTTCTAAATCGGATCACGATTCCAGATTGAACAACAATTTAAAAAAAACATGCGATCTAATTTTTTCTTTTCATTTTCTATTCAATAGAACTAATTGCAGAAATGAAAGAAGAATAAGATGAATCTGAAGAACAAGAACAAGAAGAAGATGATGATGTAGACCTTACCGTGAACATAGAGGGGTTAGGGAAGAATGGCGGCCTCCACCACCACGCCGTCGCCAGACTGAAGAGATTCCACCACCACCACCGGCTGGAAGAGATAGAGAAATAGGGAGAATGGGAATAAGGAGGTAAGGAAGGGCCGACAGTGGTGTGGACGGTGAGAAGAGAGGGAAGAGAGGGAAAGAGAGAAGCTCTGGCGTGAATGGGGGAGACGCCTTTTTTTTTCTGTTTTTGGGTTTTAAAGAGCCCAAACCGGCTTGAACCGGTTTGTAACTATTTTCAGTTTTATTTTTTAGTTTTTATAAAAAGCAAACCGGTTTGAACCGGTTTGTTTTATTTTCAGTTTTTCAAAAAAATCACAAACCGTGTAAACCGGTTTGTTTAGAAATTTTCAAAAGTAAAAAACTTTGAAAACAAAACTTATTTATTTACAAAGAAACTTATTTGAAAAAAAATTAAAACTACTCTAACTATTTATATTTATATTTAATTTTTTTTTCTAAAAAAAATAAACAACTAAAATGATTTTATTAACAATATAAAACTATTTTTCTCCATTTTTTTATTTTTATTTTTATTGAAAACTAAAACTAAACTATTATTTTAATATCAAACATTAAAATATGTACTAAAATATACAAATAAAGCTATTTTTCATATATTTTCTGTTTTGAAATCATTTTAGCTCATTTAACGAAAACTAGCATAAACTTGGGTTTTTAAAACATTTTTTCATAAAATCATGAATATTTTAATGTTAATTCACCTTGAAATATATGCATGATCAAATACCCCCATGCTTATGTTTTCTAGTCCTCGAGCAAACTAGACAAATGCATGAAATGAAAACTATCACCTAACTCACTTTCGTAGGAATCACAGTTGCATTTAGCTTATGCAACAAGCCCTTTCAACCCCTGGGTTACCCCAGTGGACGAGTAAGGTCTCGTGAGGGTTTGCAGTGATGCTACCCACAAACATCTCTGTCATGTATGCATAATATTACACATCCTCATAAGCAGTAGATAATCAAAGACTTTATTTTCACCAATATTTCCTGCTATTTCAAAATCACAATATAATTAGAGTCTTTTATATACCACCACAGAAAAAGAATTTCTTTCACTTTTCTAAATATCACAATTATTTATGTTTTATTCTTGGAAAATCCAATAAAAACAAGTTATTATTTACTTATTCTCACTCATATGTTTTCTGCACAGGTTTTCTCAATCACACTTCTAAGCACTGAACTTTTCTTTCTTTTTAAGCTCTTTTCTCTCTCTCTTTTTTTTGCGCACTTATTTTTCTCTTATAGCTTGTGTGTGGTATGTTTTTATGCCTTGTGCAATGTAAATATCTTCTATACTTTTTCAATGCATACCAAAAGATATCAACTAAGACATAAAAGTGACTTCCTTCATTCACCTTTATAACGTGAGAGTCAAACATTTCAACTTGTATCTGTTCTCAGCTACTTAGGATCACAAAGTTTTCCACTCTCCTTTTCAAAATGGAATCCAAAAGTTTCAACTTACATCTAAGTTCCATCTACTAAGGATTATGGAATTATCCAAACAACCTAACGCATGCTCTTTTTCACTTTTTTAAGCTTTTTTTACGCTTTTGTTCATTTGCTTAGTTTTTCAAAAATACAACTGTGCATATTCATATTTGCAATTCAAAATAAATTCTAACATGTATCTATCATCATTTCTTCGAAATCCGCATAAACAACCATAATTTTTAGATCTATGTCAGAAATTTTTTTTGTGGGGCTTAAAAATCCTCTAAAAACATCAGATTTGAAATAACATTCATATAAGTTCAAACTCTTTCTTTAAAAATCTACTTTTTATGAGAGATGTGCAAACATGTGCATGAACGTAAACAAAAATATCAAGGTGTGCAAACTACACCCTCCCCCATGCTTGAATGACACTGTCCTAGTGGCACTCCCCCATGCTTATATGAAACTACGTGAATGCACATGAGAGGAAATAAATGAGGGAAAAGAGTAGAATCAACTGACATGAATTAAAAATACACGTTCTATGAATGTAATGAATGCAATGTATATATGTCAAAACATAAAACTCATGAATGAAACAAAAAGAACATAAAAAACTCATAAACAAAACGAAAAAGGAAAAACAAAATAAAATCTATAAATTCTAATCAAATCTAATAATATACAAGATATGGGTTGCCTCCCATAAAGCGCGAAGTTTGACGTCCCCAGCCAGACGGATCCCTGGAAAAACCTTCATTGTCCATGAGATCAATGAACATGAAGTATCGCTTAATGAGGCTCTATAAAGAAAAGAGTGTCAGTTGTGACACTACGCACTGTGTTTCCATCCCGTCTACCTCTAAATGTAGTATCAAATCTCTCTCGACATGAAGAACAGAGATTAGTCTCATCTGAGAGACTGGTCAAGAAATGAGAGTCTAGGATCGACCGAGTATCAATGAATGCAACTTCAGACAAGTGGTGAATATGATCAGGCTTGACTTGGTCAAGCACCTTCCGCATCTGCACCTCTTGCTTACTAAAAACAATCGGTGATCCTAAAGGCTAAGAAAATGGGGCTTTATATGATGATAATGCATGTTGTGGGTCAGGCCCCTTTTTCTGAGGTATCATGGAGATCGACTCGTCAGTAGAAATGATATGAGGCTTATGAGTCGATTCCTGAATGAGATGATACGCCTTCCCTGTTGTGAACACCCCAAAATTTTCAAAATATTGTAAATATTCCCATTTTTCCCCTAACCCCATTTTTCTGAGAAAATCAAAGCAATTTTAAAGCTAAATTTTAGTCATTCTTCAGATTTTCTGAATTAAATTCCATATTGATATGTTCAAAATCAATTCTGGGTCCGAATCCAGTACTTTAAATCCATAGTTCTTCAAAATCTAGATTCAAAACCCATTTATGAAGAAATTTTCTCAAAATAGATTTCAAATTCTCAGAAAAATTCCTTTTTGTAAATATTTTTACAAAAAAAAAAAAGAAAATTAGTTTTAATCTTTGTTTTCTGACAAACTTTAGGATTTTATTCCAAAAATGCAAAAAAAAATGGAAAAATAACACAAAAAACCAAAAAATCAGTAACTATGTTGTTCAAAACTCTTTTTGAAACTTGTTTTTGCTAAAAACTTCTCTTAAAAACTACTTTTCTGAAAATCATTATAAAGGAACCGCCTTTTTGAAAAAGAGAAAAATTTTATAAACGTCCGCAGGCTCGCGAGGTTTCCTTCTCCACCCTCGATCACCTGAAAGCAGGGCTCCTCCATTCATCCTGAACGAACTCCTCCCCTTCGCAGATCGCTCGTCCATCTCCAACGGTTCCCCCCTCTCTTCCACCTTCCAGAAGCTTTCTTCCTCACGCCCCGAAACCCTCTTCTCCTCTCTCCATCGTCAATCTAAAACAAACCTCTCTCCAAACCCTCCATCCTTAACGAAAGCCCTTCTGGAGCTTTCTCCTTCGTCTTTAAAAAGGAGGCCATTCCACACATTCGGGGGAAAAAGAAAGAAAGGAAGAAAAATGAACTCTCATCATCCATTATCGACATTGATTTTCACCCCATTTGATCGAAGTTCCTTCTAATTTAGTATCGATATCATTCGTCATTTGCCAAGCCCAAACCTACCTCCTTCTCCATCCCAATCTACCCTCTCTCTGGTTCTCATTTACCTTAGCTGAAGGAGATCGACCAACCATTTTCAATAGTCTGAGACATCCGCAACACTATAGGGCGTCATAATCCCATTTGGGATTAAAGATCGACAAAACAAGCTTCTGCTGAACCGAATTGTATCCAAAGAAACAACCTCTCCTCTGCAAGAAACCGGTAAGTACCTTTGCTCATCCCCAATTTTCTGCTGATATTCTTTACCTTGTGGCGTTTTATTTGCCCTTTTTTTTTCTTCACAGCATTGTCTATTCGTTTTCTTTTTTTTCTATCTCTCTTTTTCTTCGGATTTTATCCCATTGAGGCAACATTGTGTGCTTCGGTTTGCTTGTAGCAACACCGGCCCCTCACTTGCCAAATTAACGGGATCACAATATCCCAACATATCAAATTCTGGTTTATATCATTACTTTATATTTTATTTAGATTTCGGCATCAAACGATCACAAATTTTTAGTTTGTTTTTCTTTAAAGTTCAGTTTCTGTTCTTGCCTCTCCCTTATTTCAATCCGATTGCGATTTCTGTTTGATTTCAATTCCCATCTGTCTCTATTTCCATTTTTGTGCCTACTTGATTTCTGTTTAGCTGGGAATCTCTATTCATTTTTTTTTTTGGCTTTGGAGCCTAATGATTCCTTGTATTCGGTAAGGTGATCATCGGATTGCTGATCAACCAATTTCCAAGGAATCAAAGGTGTGGAAGCATTTCCTTTTTTGATTGATCTCTGGCAAATCGTTCCCCCTATTAAGCTTGCATGAATGCCGAGGTCAGATTTGAATGCCACTAACGGAGTCTCATTGAGTTTCACTCAATCTGTCAAGGATGAATGATATGGCATTCTCGCTGATTTCACTCATTTTTTTTTATTTTTTTTTCTTTTGCATCAATTTTGTTGGTATCGTCATTTGATTTTTCATTATATTCTCTTTCCTGTTGTATAACATAAGACTGACCCTGTGATATTCGATTTCAAGCTGTTTTGGTGTTCTTCTTTTCACTTTATATTCAGCATTGCTTCCATATTTTGACTCCTCTAAAAACTAGTTTATTTCTCACTTTTTTTTTTTTTTTTGCTTTCCAAATCTTTTAGTCTGCTCGTTAAAATCACCAACTTCATGCGTTGGTTTCCCCTGTTCAGTATCGTTAGGTTAATCCATAACATTGGGTTTTATTCACCAATCCACTTGGGATCAGGCTTGTATCACCTTTTATATACACTCAGAATTTTAAAACTTAACATTTGTCTGTCGCTTTAAAGATTGGAATATATGTCTGGGTAAGTTTTCCAGAAGCTAATTGCCTTACCTGCAAAAGAGGAGAGCCTGCTGTCAATGATCAAACAGCTGATATTAAGGAATATCCTTGACAAAAGGAGGGTGCCTAATTTTTTTTTTCTTTCATCTCACTACATATGAGATGACATATGTCTGTCTAGGAGCAGTGAGATAGTTGAATTAGCTTCAGCACAAGCGATACTAGTTGGGTTTTTGGTTGGATTGAAATTTACATAGCTTCGTGAGTCATCTGGACAACAGGCACGAACCAAGATCAGTGAGGCGTTTCCTAAGAAAAAAAAAACAAGACCATTTAGAGGTCTCCAGCCGATGGTTTAGATTTTATTAAATAAGCATTTAGGAGACAGATAACCCCGATCTCTTTGATCGGTCGTGCTCACATAGGTTTTTGTGAACACCCCAAAATTTTCAAAATCTTTTAAATATTCCTTTCTTGCCCCTAAATTCATTTTTTGAGCAAATGAGTCATGTTAAATCTAAATTCCAGTTCATTTCTCAAATTTTACTAAATTTAAATTCATTCTATATGTTTAAATTGATTTCGGATCTGGGTCCATTGTCCAGATCCAAATCTGAATCTCTTTGTTCAAATTTTGAATTAAAATTATAGAAAATACCAAAAACAGTTTTAAATAGCTCGGACAATCCATCCGACATCTGTTTGGATCCATCAAATCATATTTCTTGATTCGAGTATCAAAACTCGAACATTTTCTCAAAACCTGGATCCAAACCCATTCTTCTGAAGAAATTTCCCCGAAATGGTTTGAAATTCTCAGGAAAATACTCTTGTAAATATTCTTTTTAGAAAAATACAAAAAAATTAGGGTTTAGTCTTTGTTTTCTCAGATTTTCATTCCAAAAATACAAAAAAATAAAAATTCAAGAAAAGAACAAAAAATTCAAAAATAATGAAAGAAAATTACAAAAAATAGAAATGGTTTTTAAGAGAAACCCATTTTTTTGAAAAATCTTTTTATAGGGAGACCCCTTTTGGAAAAAGTCAAAAGAGCTCACAAATCAAGTTAGGGTTTTGGGGGGGGAGACCCTCTCGAACTTTCACCACAGCCGCCTCTCTCTCTCCTCCATAGCCCGACCTTCCTTCTCCAACCCTTCGATCCCTCATCCCCGCAGGGGAGCCACTGATCTTCAACTTCCCCATCGCCTCTACCAGTCGTCGCCCATCTTCAACAAACCCACCGAAATCCCCCTCCTTTGTTCATCTCCAACCGACGGCTTCTCAAATCTTCCTCTCTCTCCTTCAAAAGGGGATTCAAGAAACCCTAAAAGATCCATCGCCTTCACCCCTCCCCTTTCCTGTACATAGCCTCCCCATTTCCTCCTTCATGAATGGCCTTCACCCCTCCACGGCCTCTCTTTCTCAATTTTTTTTCTCTCCTTCCCTTCTTCCTCCTCTGACCCCCTTTTCCTTTATTTCTCCCTCTCTCACTTTGGTTTTTCGTGGGCATCGGTTGAAGAACCTCTGCAGCATCAGATTCTCCACCCGAATCTCCTGTCTTTCTTCATCTCCCTCTTTCCTTTCTCTTCCTATTAACTCCTTGGTTTTCTTTCATCCAAATAGAAGAGATCGATCGTTCTGAAGCACCCCACAGCAAAAGCCACGGTAAGGGATTCTGCCACTTTCCTCTTTCTTACTATTTTGTGAATTTCTTAGTTATTTTCATTCTATTTTTTTTAGCAAGCCTTTTTGTAGCATTGATCTACGTATAGTAGAGTCAGCTTACAAATGGCAATATTAACAGGAATATTTCGTTCCGACACATTTTACATTTTTTTTTATTTCTTTTGTGGTTTCAATCACAATTCCAAACTATAGTCAGTTTTATGGTTTTTAATTTCCCTTCATTATTACAGTTTTTTGTTTGTATTCGATCTCTGAGTCCATTTTCGGTAAATCAGTTCATATTTTGATTTTTTTTCTGCTTCAATCTCTTTTGACCTCTTGCTTATATATGTTTCCTTCTTCACAGTGTTCATAGCATTTCGTTTGATGTTCATATAGCCCCTGTATCATCCGCATAGTCAGGTGTCATTGTTTTTTTTTTTTTGTGGAGCACATAATCTTCACCAGCTGCATCTAATCTGAATTGACATTCATTTGAATCATCATTGGTGTCATAATCTGCATAGATCTAATCCACTGTAGTGCACCTAACATGGCAGAGGATTCGACCCGGCATCCTTACCTCCTCTAGCATTCTGCATTTTCTTGTGCATAGGTTTCATTTTGAGCGTTACATTTAATTTCTATATGATTCCTGTAACACATCTCATCTTACATCAAGATATATGCGCTAATTCCTTGTTTTAGCTCCATCTTGCACCAAATTCACTTTGCATCTACTATTATAGTCTGAGTTTACTGGGGTTTGAATTTTGTTCTTTATATGTGTTTGCCTTCCTCATCGATTTCATTATATTGGTTACATTTTTTGCATATTTCTATGCCATTAAGGTTTCTGGAATTTTATTTTATCACTTTATGGATTCTCTGCATCATCGTATCACCCCCACCAATCACCACTGAACACTTTATTCCCAACTACCAAAATTATGTAAAACCCCATCGACAAGGTTCAAATCTATTCTTAGAACCCTTTCACAGAAATGAAATCCCGTTGGTATAAGGCCTGATGACTGAAGGCCATTCAATCTAATAGGATCTCATCAACGAGATATGTTGTTGCTTGGGATATCTACTGTCTCATAGGGGACAAGCTCTAATCGAGATGCTATTTTAAGACATGATCATCATATCAGAGCAGTCAGAGAACAAATTGCGTTAAAAAAAAAAAAGGGGAGTTGAAATAATCTTAAGGCAAGGTTGAACAGTCCCAGTGACCATCCTCGACTCTCTCATTTGGTTACACTCAAGCATTTCGCCTCAAAAGGTAATGAGCACGGATATGTATTTACAAAATCTGGGTAACATGGTGGGATTGAATGGGCAAATTCAAGGTTCGGTTTTATGATACAACTGGATGTCACTGAATCGTTAGTCTTTTATTGAACAATAAGGTATGATCAGTCTCCTTTTGGTATGGGGTGTGATTTTGGAACGTGATCTGTGTTGATGAAGGTTTGACAGGTTTTTTTTAAGTAATTAAAGGCATGGGGTTGATTGCCTTCGCAACATCCTGCACTATCCATCCCCATCCCCTGCGTTCCACCGTCACTGCGTACCTTCAGATCAGCATCTTTGTAACTGGAAATACATGTCCTACAGCTTGAAGCTGCGTCTGGATGCATGCTCATGATTCAGAGGTTTAGAATGACTACTGGAAAACCGAGGTAAGCATATATTCTTTACCCTTTTTTTTCTTTTCTTTTTTTTTTCTTATTTCTTCTTTTATTAATTTCTGAATGTGAATAACCAAATTATTAGTGATTTGATGTACTGCCGATCCATAGGTCAAATTGTCAAAATCATTGTATCAAAATCATTGTTACAGGATTAGTTTTTCTACCCTGTTCCAACAAACAACAGAATTAGCCTTCTTTTAGTCTGTTGCTTCTTCTTGTTTTCGATTTTGTATAAGCAGTGTAATTACATGAACGTCATACTTTCGCCCTTATACCCTTCATCGAAGTGGAAATATGCATTCATGAGCAGTGGAAGAGCAGAGAGCATACACCTTCACGATTCTGTTTACTTGTCTAGCCCTTGCTGGTAATGGATCATGTTAAGCTAGATAGGAAGATCGATTTGCTGTGTAGGTACCATTAGTACTCGTTCACCGTAAGGTATTCATCTCAACCCAGATATTTCATTTTTCTTTATTATTTTTAGTTTGGTTCATTCTCTGCTCAATGTTGCCTATCCCTTGTAATGTTTTAAGATTGTTGAATATCGCAATTTAGGTACAATATATATAATGACTGTTTTGCTTGGTTTATCAAAGTGCAGTGATGTACACCATGGATGTCACACATATCTTAATATGGCTGGTCTAGTAGTTATCCAAATTACTGATATTGGTGGGCACTAACATTTACAATTGTTTAACAGATACAAGGATGGTCTGTGGAGGAAATGGTCTTCAGCGGCTGCCACATGCTGATTCAAAAGAATGGCTTCTGGATGATATGTTGGGGCCATCATTATATGGTAAAAAAAAAAAAAAAGAATGGGTGCAAATTATCATTGGTATGGTAGGAGCCTATTATAGGCAGATGGGTCTCAATTATCACATGGAGACACTGAGATATTGAAAGTCAAAATCAAACATTCAGATCCCCAGACTTGGGTGATCCTTTTGCTGTTGGAAGTATCAAGAAGGTAAGTGACAAGATAAAGCTGGGTCATCCACGTTGGAATATAGGGAACAGTATGTATGTTCTCAGTGCGCCCCAATTGATCAAGGAGGAAGTCCCCTGCAAAAACCATCATCAAATCGCATGGTGTCTCACAATGGGAAGATTGTGTGTCATTTCCACGGTTAGTTTTCTGCATTTATATCCCAACATGAATTATTGAAAGGGACCTTATGACCTGCAACTTAGCATCATTACCCATCTTCCTTTATCTTTTTCGTTATCTAGCACTTGTACACCAACACCTGCTTCAACCAACCCCAGCCCTTGCATTCTGTATATAACACCTTTCCATATCTGACATCAGCTACAGCAGTAGCTGTCATCCATTGTGCAGCCATCTCCATAGCTCATTTCACAGTAAAATGCATCAACATCACCTCTTGATATATGTACCACCACCACCTAATCACTGTGCACATCACCCATCTGCTTGCCATAACATATACATCATTAAGCACACACAATTGGTGCAATAACTGTTGTGATTCCCCATTCGCATCACCTGCTGCATTATGTAACACATCAACCTCCTGCACTTCCTTAATAAGGCAATCCATAGACCTTCCTTACCTTGCAAAGTCACTGTTATGGTCACCATAGCACTCACTATCACTTTCCCCTTTATGTACATTCCCCTTTCAACTGCACAACATCCTATTCTCATGGATTTCTCCTATTGCACTCCATCTAACACAGACATTCACATCAAGCTTAGGCACACATGCATGTCCTTCCCACTAGTATAAGTGTTACGTGTAAATGCTCTTTCCATGTGCATTTTTCTCTTCATTTGATATGCATATCGGTATGTATTTGTCTCATTAGTATAAACATATATGTCACACTCAGTTATAAGTATGCAAATTTCATCGTAATATCTTTCACATTCTTTGCAGTTTATTTTTACACTAATCAATTGTCTTGCAGGGGAATATGTAAAAAAAAGGTCATTATTTGGAGTTGTAAATTCAATTTCATATATTGTAATAGTTGGATCTTAAATGAGAATTTACATTTCCTGTTTTAGATATAATGAATGAGCATTATAAATATCATGAATTACTTGTTTTTCATGTAATTTTGCCTTTATTTCTCAAATTCTCACAAATGGGCAACACGAATGGCACGTGCACCATTTCGTAAGAGGTAAATTAATCCTAAGTTGATGATTTACATCAACGACCATAGTCGGGATGTAAACAAGACTTAGGATTTTTATCTCTTACGAAATAACATTGGATCCACACTGGATCTTTTTCAAAAATCATCATATTTTCAAACATTTTCTTCTTTTATTAGAGTTTAACTTAAAATTAGCTCAAAACATATACCAATGGCCATAGTCAGGGTATATTGAGAGTTAATTTCATTTTAAACTCTATAAAAGCACAAAAAAATATGTCTTATTCTTCATCTGAATTTGAATATAGATCATTATATAATACATTCAATGACCATAGTCAAGGATGTATTATATTTTCAATCTTATTTCAATTCATGTAAAGAATGAAACATGATTTGCAAAATCCAATTTCAAATTCCTTAAATTCATTCATCACTTAGGATAGAACTGCATCATATTTTCAAAATTCCTTTTTTTCAAAACTCCAAGTGATGTAAATATCTTCCTCAATCTATCTTCAATCCAATTCATCCTTTCATTTTTAAATTCAATTTCATTTTCAATCTCAAAGTTCAATTTAATTTTGAGATTTTAAAGTCATTTTTATATTCAAATTCAAATCAGATTTCAAAGTTCAATTTGACTTTGAAATTCCAAATTCATTTTATATTCAAAACTCTAATCAAACTCAAAGTTCAATTTTAACTTTGAGACTCTTGATTCATCTTCTAAATTCGAAGTTCAAAAAATTCAAGGTCTAATTTGACTTTGAAATTCGTTTGTATATTCAAATCATAAATTTCATTTTTTTAAGTTCAATTTAAACTTCGAAGTTCTTGATTCATCTTCTGAATTTAACTCCAAATCCATTTTAGGATCCAAGATTCAACACTCATATTGGATCTCAGACTTCAGATCCAATTCCTCTTTAGGATCAAAACTCCAATTCCACTTTTGGATCTCAGACTTCAGATCCAATTTACTTATAGGATTCAGAACCAATTTCACTTTGGATCTCAGACTTCAGATCAAAATCCATTCTAGGATCCAGAACTCAATTCTACACTTGGATCTCAGACTTCAGATCCATTCCATTCTAAGACCCAGAGTCCAACTCTACCTCGGATCTTAAACTTCAGATCCAAATCCATTCTAGGATCCACAATCCAATTCTACATTTGGATCTCAGACTTCAGATCCAAATCCATCTTAGGATCCAGAACCCAATTTTATATCGGATCTCAGACTTCAAATCCAAATCCATATTAGGATCTGGAATCCAATTCCGATTTTAGATTTCAATTCTATTTTCGGATCTAATCTGAATCTCTTAAATCAATTTCTATTCTTAAATACCGTTTGAGTCTCTCAATCCATTCCAATTTCAAATTTCAAAATCTAAATCCAATTCCAGCTCAAGTATTCATTTCCTTTCCTAAAATCAAATTCAAAATTCAAAGTCCATTTCTGACTTTGAAACTTCATTTCAAAGCTTCAAATCATTCTTTCTCAAAATCAAAGATTTATTTTTCCAATCCTGATTTACTTCAAAAACTTAGAACTCCTCTGATCCATCTCAAGTTCTAAGTTAGATTTTACCATTCAAAACCATTTTCTTCACTCCATTTATCAAGTTCATCTCCGAAAACTTGGAAATTTTTTAAAACATCTTTCAAAAAGAGCATACATCCTTGCATTGCACAAGCATGATTCTTTGTGCATTTAGATCTTTAGGATAAATTCTTAGATTATATTTAGGCAAAGCAAAAGGGCATAGATTCGATCCTTGGTTCGATTATCCCTGGTAAAGGCGCCAGGAACTGTCGAACCTCGTACCGACGAGCGAATCTCGTCTCTCCATTTTCCCGCAAATATTTTCAAAACGGAGGCGAGTTAAATTTCTAAATATTTTCAAATAAAGGTCAAGTGAGACCGCGCAAAAGAGTTCCTCTTCTCTCTCTCTTTCTTTCTTTTCTCTTCTCTCTTTCTTTTCTTTCTTTTATTTTCTTCTCTTCCAAAAAGGAGGAAAATAGAGGTTAGAAAAGGGAAAGAGAAGGAAGAGAGAGAAACCACAAGAGAGGAAAAATTTTGCGATGATCACAGTTTTCTTCTAACTCATCCTCTTTATTGAGCTCTTTCATTCCCTCACGTTTACCTTATGATTGTATCTTGCCATTTCAAGGACAATGGGCACCACTATCCATTATTTATACATTTTCCACCACATACCTTTTTTTTTTCTTTTTGTTTTTGTTGTGCCTTGTGTTTCACACATATCTCCAGTTCACACTCCTATCACTACTGCATATACACATTTATATTTTTTTTCTCCCCTCTGTGACTTACACTATTCACTCACCTTCACGTTTGATCGCCTGTGGTCATACTGGCTGCCAACCAGCCATCAAGCTACCACCCATGCCATTCCTATATCAGCATCCCCAGCACAGCCATGCCTTTCTTCATGGCACCATACCCAATATACCGTGAGTTACCCCACATCATTACCCCTGCTGTGGTTTCACACATACAGTCATCATTTTACCACATCACGTCTCTTTTTGCTGCAATCATGTCTAATACACCTTTCATATCCCATCACTCACAGCATTGTGCTGCACTATAACCTTTATAATTCATATCTGTCAAAATGGTATATCTATATATCTCCACTGATAGTATTCTAACTTTTTGCATCCCAAGTACCAACACTTTGCCACTCATTTGATATACCTTCATCTCCACCTCACTCAGCATCTACTACAGTCTCTCTTGAAGTAACACCCAAACCACCAACACCCTGTTACATCCCCTGTATTTTATTGCAGAATGTTCTTATCTAGAATCTGATTTAACCTCTATTTTAGCTATTGGGGAATTGAAATATGCTGGAAAGTATATGATCTGCTGAACTGAAACTAAGTAATCTGCTTCATTCAAACTCAGCCATGATGAAGTCTGGATTTGTTGAGATCAAGATGCTCCACTGGTTCAGCATGGTCGGCTGCAAAAGGTCAAACCCAAATTGAATAGTGACTTGCAGAATTTTAACACCCCATCACACTTATACTTTCAACCTCATTTTATTTTTTTACAATCTGTCTGCTATATTTGTTGCCTTAGCAGTAACCGTGCACCTTCATTAGCACCACTGACACCTAGCATTTCATTTACAAATACTCCTTCATATCCACTGTATACAACATGTGTGTAGTACCCTCACTTTCTCCTGCATACAACACATCACCATACAACACTTCCCTACACCATGTATGTCATGCCCCTCCATTTCTCAGTGCTGTAGCTTCCCTGCATCTGCCGAAGACAATCATCACTGCAGTGATTTTTCAACAGCAACTCCTTGAGTTGTTGTAGCTCCATTGTTGTAAATCACAAATTAAGCCTGCAGCAAACCCAGCTGGCTGTACCTGTTAAGCACACTCTCATTTATCTATGTTAAGTGTAAGTTATATGTGATATATATATATATATATAAATATATACATATATATGTATATATATACGT
This sequence comes from Nuphar pumila, assembly GCF_984573655.1. Taxonomy (NCBI): domain Eukaryota; kingdom Viridiplantae; phylum Streptophyta; class Magnoliopsida; order Nymphaeales; family Nymphaeaceae; genus Nuphar; species Nuphar pumila. The sequence continues at coordinate 85,493,134 of NC_143251.1, read as the reverse complement.
ATGCACTCGTATAGGTGTAAGCTCTCATATATATATATATATATATATATAAGTGCATGCGTCATTTTCCATCTTTCTATCATTTGAACCTTGACACATGAGTAATTTTTTCTTTTTCTCTTTACTGACATCTACATGATGTGTGCAAATTTTCCTCTATCTTCATACTAACCTGGTTGTTTTGCAGAAAATATGTGGAAGATATCATTACTTGGGGTTGTAAATTTGATTTTACATGTTGTAATAGCTAGATTTGAATGAAAATTTACATTTCTTGCTTTAGGTAGGATGAATGAGCATGATAAATATCATGAATTGCTTGTTTTCCATGCATTTTTTTTCTTTTTATTTCTCAAATTCTCACAAATGGCAACACGAATGACACATGCACCATTTCGTAAGAGGTAAATTAATCCTAAGTTGAGAATTTACATCAACGGCCATAGTCGGGATGTAAACAAGACTTAATATTTTTATCTTTTATAAAATAACATTGGATCTACACTGGATCCTCTTCAAAAATCATCATATTTTCAAATATTTCCTTCTTTTATTAGAGTTTAACTTAAAATTGGCTCAGAATATATACCAATGGCCATAGTCAGGGTATATTGAGAGTTAATTTCATTTTAAACTCTATAAAAGCACAAAAATATGTTTCATTCTTCACCTGAATTTAAATATAGATTATCATATAATACATTCAATGACCATAGTCAAGGATGTATTATATTTTCAATCTTATCTTAAATTCATTTAAAGAATGGAATAGCTTTTCAAAAAATCCAAAAATTCAAATTCTTCAAATTCATTCATCATTTAGGTTAGAATTGCATCATATTTTCAGAATTCCTTTTTCAAAACTCCAAGTGATCTCAAATATCCTTCTTCAATCTCTGTTTCAATTCATTCTTCTATCTTATTTCAAAGATTTAGATTTCAATTTCAAAGTCCAATTTGACTTTGAAATTTCAAAAATTCAATTTTATATTCAAAACTCCAATCAAATTCAAAGATCAATTTAACTTTGAAATTCTTGATTCATCTCCTAAATTCCAAATTCAAAACTTCAAATTCAAAGTCCAAATTGACTTCGAAATTCATTTGTATATCCAAAATTCAAAACCTAAATGAAATTTCAAAGTTCAAATTAACTTTGAAACTTCTGATTCATCTTCAAATTCAAAACCAAGTTCATCTCCCAAATCCAAAATCAAAAGTTTGAGATTGCTCTTGAATCTCAAAAGCTTGGCCTTTTCTAAGTTTTAAATTCAATCTAGGTTTTTCAAAACCCGGATCCATACTCAAAGTCCCATTTTGGACTTTCAAAAACTCAAATCCAAAATTAGATCAACTTGGATCCATCTTTCTAAAAACAATTCTACCCTTGGATCTCAGACTCCAGATCCAATTCCATTTTTTAGGATCCAGAATCCAACTCTACATTGGATCTCAGACTTCAGATCCAAATCTACTTTAGGATCCAAAATCCAATTCCACTATTGGATCTCAGACTTTAGATCCAAATCCATTTTAGGATCCAGAATCCAATTCCACTTTGGATCTCGGACTTCAAATCCAAACCCATTTTAGGATCCAGAATTCAATTCCATTTTAAATTTCGGATCCAATTTAGAGTTCAGATTCAAAGATCCATCCTTTGGATTTAAATTTCATCTTGGAATCTAGATTTCGAATCAAGATCTATTTTCAATTCCAACTTTCAAAACCAATTCCATTTCACTTCCAGATTTCAAATCTAAATCCACTTACAGATCATATCTGGATTTCTTAAATTCATTTCTACACCATTTAGATTTCTCAGATCCATTCTAAATTTCAAATTTCAAAATCTAAATTCAAGTCCATTTCAAGTATTCATTTCCTTTCCTAAAATTCAAATTCAAAATTCAAAGTCCATTTTCGACTTTGAAACTTCATTTCCTTTCATTTCAAAACTTTAAATCATTCTTTCTCGAAGTCAAGATTTATTCTTCCAACTTTGATTTACTTCAAAGACTTAAAACTTCTCTGATCTATCTCAAGTTCTAAGTTAGATTCAATCATTTCTTCACTCCCTTACCAAATTCATCTCAGAATACTTGGAAATTTTCAAAACATCTTTCAAAAGAGCATACATCCTTGCATTGCACAAGCATGACTCTTTGTGCATTTAGATCTTTAGGATAAATTCTTATATAATATTTAGGCAAAGCAAAAGGCATAGATTCGATCCTTGGTTCGATTACCCCTGGTAAAGGCGCCAGGAACAGTCGAACCTCGTACCGACGAGCGAATCTCGTCTTCCCATTTTTCCCGCAATATTTTCAAAATGGAGGCGAGTTAAATTTCTAAATATTTTCAAATTAAGGTCAAGTGAGACCGCGCAAAAGAGTTCCTCTTCTCTTTTTCTTTCTTTCTTTTCTCTTCTCTTTCTCTTTTCTTTCTTTTATTCTTCTCCCTTCAAAAAGGAGGAAAATAGAGGTTGGAAAAGGAAAAGAGAAGGAAGAGAGAAAAACAACGAAAGAGAAAAAAAATTGCGATGATCACAGTTTTGGCGACCGTGATGGGACCCGTCTTCGTCCGGTTGGATCTATGCCTTTGCTTTGCTTTAATATTATCTAAGTCTTTATTCTTCTATGTCAGCTTCATTTTCATGCAAACCTTAGGAGCCTAGAATCTGTCCTAAAGCTGACATTATTTGCATATAGGATCTAAGTATGGTTTGGTAGGACCATATTGAGGAGATTATTCCATGTTCACATTAGACTTAGGTCTTAAATACAACTCTCCTCAATTTTAGGGATTGAATACAAAACAATGTATGCAAGTGTATGCTTCTTTTCATTTAAAATTCTATCTCTTTAGGACTTGCATTAGAGCCTTTTGGTTTTATCTACATGTTGAACATGTTTTCAAAAACCTCCTTACCTATATTGTCCTGGTCTTCACGTTGCTGAGCTGTCTCACTGAACCATAGTTCGGGAGAGAGCCTCACAACTGGACCACTTATTTGGGTTCGCGCCCCCCTACCACGTACCTAAGGACCATAGTCCGAGGTATATCGGTAGGTGCTCAATGATGTTGGGAAGCCTTTACCTTAGAACCAGAGAAATATCTTATATGCCACGTACTTCGAGCTTCAGCTTGAGTATATCGGCATACCTTGATTGGAATCAGATGATCTGAACCATAGAGTTAGGATTAAGGTCCTACAAGCTATTTCAAATATTGCATTTAGAGTCAGCCTTTAGGGAATGCTGTGTGTGCATCCTTGTTTGTGCAGCTATGATTGTGTAATATTTCCTTGTATTCTCCTGTATATATCTAACCTTCCTCAAAATCCTAGGTGTACTATTCAAAATTTCCCTCTATTTTCAAAAAATCCCCAGGCGCATATTTTTCCTTTACTAACATTCTTTTCTCTTTTGTGTCAAAAAATTTAAAAACCCTGGAAAGTCTTTTCCTAAGTCTCTTGTTCTTTCCAAAATTTCCAGGATTTATGTCTGTCCTCTTCTTTCATCAAAAGTCGATCCGTAAGTCCTGCATTCTATCTGACTCTTTTCCTCTCTTGCCTCAGTATCATTATGATGGCATCCGAATCTCCCGATGCTATCTTTCCCAGGGATCATGTCTTTTATCAAATAAAGGATGGAACCCCAGATCAACGGGTCATCCAGTCCCGCACCTTCTTTCCTCGGTGGTATTGTTCCTGGTTCGCCACTTTCTCGCGTATGTTCCCAGACCACTTGGATGATTGTGGATTGGAAATGGCATCGGCAGTTGGCAAGCGAATCATCAACAACAGTCTGATTCAAGCTATGGCAGAGCGGTGGAATCCGCGTACCTGCATGTTTTGGTTTCCATGGGGAGAGATGACTTTGATAATGGATGAGTTCAGTGATATCATGGGGTTGCCAGAGCCAGCTGGTCAGCCAGACGACCCAGTCGAGCAGCAGTTCTTAATCAATGTCAAAGGGATAGATGTTCGAGAAGCATTGGCCAGAGCTACAGGGAGCAGATCTTGGCCTCTCACGGAGATCAACGGAAGTCAGTTCATCGATCTGTTCGAACTCTATCACAAGTATGGGGCCTATGAAGAAGTCGATACCTTGTCTCGAACAGCAAAAGAAAGAATCCAGCATGCCATGGTCCTATGCACAGTGGGACTGGCGTTCTTTCAGGATGGTCAGAATTTTATCGATGTCAGAGTCGCCCAACTTTTTTGAAGATGGGGAAGCAAGCAGACTCGTCAGCTTTTGGTGTCCATGGCAGCTCGAGCCTTTCTCTACAGAGGCTTAGCTCGTTTTGCCCTCGGAGAAACCATTTTGGTGAAAGGATGCACGTATGCCTTGCAGTCGTGGTTCCTGCGACATGTGCCATCAAATGCCAGTTCTTTCAGATTCAGCAGTAAGCAGCCAAAGTCAGCCATTCAGTGCCGAGCTTTGATCGAGAAATTGCATCAGGAGGAGATCGTTTGGGACTTCTTCGACAGAAGAGAGACCGTTCCTCGATACACCTATGCTCGTGACAAGCGCTACAGATTGCTCGGCCCTTTCTTCTGCGTCGACTATCAGCCAGAGAGGTGTCTCCGACAGTTCTCGCAGTGGCAGATTTGTGTCAACACCCGCTTCCCGACGGGCCGTATGCCAGAGTTCGATCTACGATCGGATCAGTGGTCTGGGGCATACCACGTCACCAAATACACTTGGGACTCTTTCATTCTTTTATCTATATTTCCTGGTCCTAATGTATCATCAGAGTATCGAGAATGGTGGCAAACTGTCTGCCCACCTTCTCTTTGTATTTAAATTTTGTCATCAATGAAAATGCAAACTTTTGTTCTCATAAAGAGCTTTTTATGGCCAAATTTTATTTTGTTTTATGTGGTTACAATCCTCGGGACAACCTCATCCCCAGTGATGACACTTCTCTCTTATATTCTTCTTTGATTATCTCAATCATGGTGGACGACCTCGCCTAGGTTATAAGGCACATTTTCGTTGCCGCAAAATGGTGACACAATTATTGCAAAATTTGTGATGACCCAATCCCTGGTAATGGGATAACTTGTTTAGATCGTCTATCAATTCCTTCTTTTATGTCTTTTTCTCAAAAGATCGCATTTTCAAAAATTCCTCCAGGCTCTAACCATTCTTCTACTTCTACCTAAACTGAAACCGAAATCATCTGGCATTGTCGAAAATGGTGCAAACCAGAGCTGGAAAAGAGACTGCTCCTCAGCACAGCGACAGCGAAGTCAAGGCAGTCAGCTCTCCTAAGTCGGTCAGGGGGCAGAATCAGACCGATGATATAGACCCCGCTATGTACAACCTGTTCAAAAGAATGATGACCAGAATGATGTCGGAACAGGCAGAAGCCAGTCAGAAGGAGGTTGCTCCAAAAAGCAAGCCAAAGAAGAAGGCCGTAAAGAAACCAGTTAAAATCGTCAGAAAGAAAGTATAGCCTGACACTATTTCTGAAGAAACATAATCGGTCGAAGAGGAATCAGAAGAGGAAGCGCAGTTTGTTTATCATCAGAATCCTCCGCCGCAGTTTGTAAAGACCGCTGCAGAACCCGAATCAATCAACAAGCCCATTCCGGTTAATGACCCGATGCAAGAGCAGATGAAAGAAATGAATCAGGCCATCAAGGATATTCAGGCCAAAAGCAAGGGCAAGCAGACCTACTCCGGTGAAGATTTTTACCTTGGCCTAGACGGGGATGACAATCTAGAAAATCTCCCTCGCAAGTTCCTTAAATTTGACGGAACAAGCAACCCTAAGGCTCATTTGGCCACTTTCTATGCCGAATGCGGCCGTTTCAGGAAAGACAATCGGGCGTTGTTCATTTGCTTTCTTCGCAGCCTAGAGGGGGTAGCGGCCAGGTGGTATGCAGACCACATTAATCCTATTGAACTACGAGAGTTCGATAAAGTTGTCAACTTGTTCATTGAGCGCTTTATGTTCAATATTGAAGCCTCACCAACCCTCAATCATTTGTATAATCTGAAGCAGAAGGAGAATGAGAAAGCCAGCGAATTCATCCTCAGGTGGAGAAGCACCTGTAACAGAATGAAGGTTTCTATCCCCGAAGAACACGCCCTACAGATTATTTTGAACAACTTTGCCCAACCCCTGAGGAACCTCATTTCTACTTCGCCGGCCAAATCATTCATCAAACTAATCGAAAGAGCTGAATGGCTCGAGACTGGACTAGACAATGGTCTTTACGAAGGATATTCTTTTGTCAGATGGAATCCTGACCAGAAAAAGAAGGCACACGTCGCCTACTCTGCAGAATTTTCAAATCAGGGCAGCAGCAGCTCCAACAACAAGAAGGGCAAGAAAAATCATAACAAGAACTCAGGGCACTCTAGGGCCGAAAGGACAAACTCTGCAACCCATAAGGGGAAGTTTGTCAAGCCGCAGCCTGTTCAGTCAGCACCTCAGCCAGAAGCGAAACAGTCAGAAAAGCTGAAACACGAGGGTTGGAGTTATGACCGAGAATTCACAGCTCTAGAACAGTCCTGCGAGGACATCTTGGAATATATGATGTCAAAGGGAATGATCAAACTCCCCAAAGTGGCAGATCCTCCGGTCATTATGGGCAAATGGACGGATAAATTCTGCAAGTTTCACCGGACTGTGGGACATGACACAGAGCACTGTTTTGTCCTAAAGAACATCATCCAGGATTGCATCGACAAGAACCTGTTAATCGAGGATGAAGAAGAACAGCCAAAAATTTTGTCCAAACCATTTCCCAAACATTCAGCTTCAGTCATCACAGAACAAACATTTTCTCTGCAAGGTAGCATTCAACCATGTTCCAGCCAGGACATTCAGGATCAGCATCAGGTCCTCGTCCTCCGCCAAGCGCAGTCTTCCGCCAAGAGGGTGGATATTACTGCATTTTCCAGCAACAAGAAAACAACCAAGGAACCAATAAAAACAACGACAAAAATTGCCAAAATAATTCCCAGGATCCTGAAGCGCTTTATCAAGGCGGCTTCGAAGAAAGAAGAGGCTTCAGGGTCAATTCAGAAGCCAATCATCGCTCTATCCAATATTTCCATCCTGGACCTGACCCATGAAATTCCACTAGAGGGGGGGTGAATAGTGAAATTTGATAATGATCGATAAAATAAAATAATTAAGCAATAAGGCACAACACATAAAACACAGAAGTTATACTGCTTTGGTCAATATCCAGACCTACATCCAGTCCCCAAGCAAACCACTTGAGATTCCACTATAACATCCGAGTTACCGGATAAATAGTACAACACCCTCTTCCCAAGAGGTCTTCTTCTCTCAACAGAGAAGGGGCACACCCTCTTCCCAAGAAGTCTTCTTCTCTCAACAGAGAAGGGCAACACCCTCTTTCACAGAGGTCTACTTCTTTAAACAAAGAAGGAATACAGTGAATAACAGAGTTACAATACTTCTTATAGAACCTTCAGAATGATATGAATGCACGAATGAAGGATTCTAAGAATGTTCTATTTGTCACTCAGAGGATACTCTTTGTCAAAGAGCTGAACTTGACTTTTTCTCTTTTCTTCCTTTTTCTTTTTCTTTTTCTTTTTCAAGGCTCTCTTTTCAAATCACGAATAGAAATTTTTCTCTTTGTAAGCTCACACGTCTATTCCATTCCATTGTTTGAATAGTTTGTTTGAGTGTGTTTATATAGCCTTTAAAAAGTAGTCGTTACATTTTGGAATTGTAACTTTTTGAAATGTGAAATGTTATGTCATTTCAAAAATATCTTTTAGAGAAGACCGAGAATGCCATTTTCCATAAGAGTAAAATAGAGGGTACACTAGTCGTTGTATTGTTTTAGGTAATACATATTTTATGTAAAAAGTCCATTTCTTACAATAGTACATTGAACGTTGGGTTGTAGTTTTGTCTTTATTCTAATTAATGATTTGAGGTACATTAGTACTTCTTTGCTTTAAATGAGTGTAAGTACTATGAGTGTTTTGAGATATTTATTTGTACATAGTCATGTCAAGTGTTTTCTTTATGTTGTGTTTTTCAAAGTCTCCAGAGAGAATAAGGACCAAAAGAAGGTCGACATTTTTTGAGAAGGATATTTAACAAGGATTTGTTACAGAAGGCATTTAATGCTTTGTAGAGAGAATGATGACTTCAAGTAAGTGACATTCTATGGTTATGAAAAAGGTAACTAGAGAGAATGATGACTTCAAGTAAGTCGATATTCTATGGTTATACTAAAAGGTAACTAGAGTCCTTTTAAAAACATATTTTATTTGTTTTTCTCATGTGTAGTCGATTTATGTTTTTGTCTTCTTCTTGTATTAAGAAACATTTCATTAAAGAAGATAACTAAAGTTTTTTCAAAAACATATTTTATTTGTTTTTCTTATGTAGTCGATTTTATGTTTTTGTTTTCTTATTATAAAAAATATTTCTTTAAAGAGGGAAACTAGAGTCTTTTCAAAAACATATTTTATTTGTTTTCTCCATGTAGTCGATGTTATGTTTGTTTGTCTTTTTCCTACATTCCTTTTTTCATGTTGTCTTGTATATAGTGTAAGGTACAATAACAAAATGTCTTTTTCATAAAAGGTTGTAAGAAGGTACAATTATTATATGACAAAATATCTTTTTCATAAAAGGTTGTAAGAAGGTACACTTATTGGTTTTTAAAAAGGAGCTTTTTAAAACTATCGTATACTTTTATGATATAGTGTTTATGAATGAGTATGTAATATGCAATATGCAAGTTCCTGAAGGTTCTGTTACATATGACTCTAAAGAAGAAAAAAATCTTCATCTTGAGGTAGCCGATCTCTTCATTTGAACTTTAGGAAAGCATGGCTCATCAAGCTTTTTCTTCAAGGAGTATGATTGCACCATAGTTGTACTTGAACAGGAAGTCTCCATCCTTATTGGGTGAGATATCCTTGCATCAAATACTCGTTAGATTTATGGCAAAACATATTCAGTCATAATATAACATTATTTCCAGAGAACATATTATCATATCATATAAAATTAAATGAGACAGTGTATCATATTATGTGACATCAAAACCGAGTTTCTCAACATTCTCCCCCTTTTTGATGATGACAAAATATGCTCCCTCTGTCAAAAAGACATTATGCATAGAAATAATAATATGATAAAAAAGTGAAATATTGTTTAAAGAGAGAATATTTCTCCAATAATGGAGACAGGTTTTCTCCCCCTTTGTCATGGACAAAAAGGAGGGATCAGAGTAAAAAAATTATTACAGACCAAATATAAAAGTAATTTAAAAGTTATTACAGACCAAATATATAAAAAATGAGTCTATCTCGAAGGTGGAGCAGGTGAAGGTGGTCGGTTGGCGCGATTCCGCTTGCGAGTCTGCTGCAACAGGGCTTGATTACGAAGGATTCGATCCTGAGTTTGCTCGATATCCATCATAGCAGAAAAGTAATTGAAGGACATTGGATCGGCTTCATCAGAGCCGGGCATGTGCAGGGACCTTAGATTGAAGGTGGTACCATCGAGTACGTGAGAGGGACGGAGGATGACTTCGTTGTGAAGTGGTACTTGGAAGTATTTGAGAATGGGAGTTATAAAACACCCAAAAAGAAGAGGCTCAAATTTCTGATAACGAATAAAGAGGTCGAAAATAATGGATGACCAATTTATCGGAAGAGAAGAAAGGATTGCGTAGATAAGAAGAGAGATTTTTCGAGGAACTAATCCCTGGCGGGGACGCTTGGGATAGATGTTGTGGAGAAGAATCTGGGCAAGTAGCTGAGCATGAGGTGTAGTTGTGAAACAAATCAGGATACCTTAGATCGGCGGAGGTGATTACATTGGTAGAGGAGGAAGCCATTATCGAATGTCTTGAAAATAAAGCACTAGGAAAGAAAGGAGCTAGAACCGAGAGAAAGTTTGTAGAAGGATAGAAAATTCGAATGGAATGGTAAGAGATGAACCAATTGATTAAATAGAAAGAAGAAAATAATTGTTGATATGAAATGAATGACATTGGAAGTGAGTAATTTTTAGATTTTAGTCAAATAAGGAAATCCGTGAGTAGTAAGGTAAGAGACTTGTGAATGATAAATCAAATCAATGTTTTGAGGATAGTGTATTATATTAGATTGAGGAGGACATAGTATTGAAATATATAGATTTTACTATGGGTGAGTTTATCGACTAGTGAGAGAAACCATTAATAGAGTATGGGGTGTCATGTTGAATAAAAAAAAAATGATTGATCTTGAAAATAATGGCCTAATAAAACAAGCAACTTTTTACTCTATGTGGAGGGATTTTACATACGTGAATAAAAAGATGCTATGGATATGTAGAGAGGAGAGAAAGGTGATAAAGGACAACATTTACTTGATTAAGATATGACATAAAGTAGAGGTAGAATAAATAAAGGTTGGCTTGGAGACAAGATTTTAATGATTCTTGATTTTAGTGAGATATACAATAATAGAGAGGCAAGGTCACGGATGGAAAGAAAAGTCATGATTGCTTATAGAAATAGTTTTTATGGAAATAGGTCATAGGGTGATCATGTGATGTGTACTTTGAAAGATATGACATTTTAAAGAAAAGAGTGCCAAAAAAAATGTTTCATGATTAATGTGTTTTCATATTTGCAATTTTTATGAGTATACGTAGATATGAGAAGGACACATTTGGACTTTGACTAGTTGTAAAAGAGATGATGAGAAAAAAAGAGTCAAAAGTATATAAGAATTGATAAATGATAGATTAACAATAAGAATAGACATGGAGGAGTCGGATTCAAAAATATATAATAAAAAAAAATGTATTCGAGAGATGAAATGAGGAGACAAGGAAATATTTATGAGTGAAGAGTAATAATTGTGAGTTGTCATAGAGAGAAATGATATGACACATATGAATTTTTGTGTAGGATAAAGAAGTAATAAAAAAAACATGATTGATGAAAGGCATAATGTTATGATTGATATGAATTATTGTTTATATTCTTAAGGAAGCTCAATTTGAGGAAGTTCATAGTTATTAGAGAATAAGGTTAAGTTTTAAACAAGAATTGAGAAGAATGGAAACTCAATTTGTATATGAGAGAGATGATAATAGATAGTTTGTCGGGCTATGATATAACAAATGATATAGTAAAAACAATTTACGTAAGAATATAGCAACTAGATCTTTTAGAAAAAGGTAAAAAGGACCAAAAAGAGTCATTCGATTCTAACTAATGAAAAGTATGAGTTCTCATAAACTAGGTAGAGAGGTGAAACACTTTATCGTAAGAAAAGTTTTCATAAAAGGACAAAAATAATAAAGGAGTTGAGTGATGTGAACATTGTTATGATAGCTTTTTAATATAATTAGTTTTTATGGATATGAGAGAAAGGAGATAGGACAAAGAGTCATAATGGATGTGTACTTGAAGGATGACAAGTTGAAAGACATAAAGAATGTGTCTTATAAGAATACGTGAATATGGAAACTTAGTTTGACTAACTAAAAATCGATAAGAAGGAAAGCAATTTAAAATAAGATTTAAACAAGACTTATAAGAAGTATTATAATAAGTGTGATTAATTTATAAGTCACTTAGTTTGCATATTCCTAGTTCTCTTCTAATTCGTGTGAAGTCTTCATGTTTTAATGGTTTAGTGAATATGTCTGCTAACTGTTGATTAGTGGGTATGAATTCTAGTTTAATTATGTTGTTTAAGACTTGTTCTCTTAAGAAGTGGTGTCTTATTTGAATGTGCTTAGTTCGTGAGTGTAAAATAGGATTCTTAGATAGGTTTATAGCACTCGTATTATCACAGAAAATAGTTGTATTTTCAAAATTTAAACCAAAATCTTTTAAAGTTTGTTTCATCCAGATGACTTGAGTACAAGCTAGGCTAGCAACAATGTATTCGGCTTCAGTAGTTGATAATGATACACAGTTTTGTTTCTTACTGAACCATGATACTAGTGAATGCCCTAGCATGTGACATGTTCCACTTGTGCTTTTTCTGTCAGATTTACTTCCAGCAAAGTCAGCATCGCTGTATGAGATTAGATCAAATGTAGAGGATTTTGAATAGAATAATCCAAAATCAACTGTGTCTTTTAAATATCTCATTATTCTTTTTACAACTTTAAGATGTGATTTTTTTGGATTTGACTGAAATCTAGCACACAAGCAAACACTAAACATTATATCTGGACGGCTAGCAGTTAAATAAAGAAGTGATCCTATCATACCTCGGTATACCTTTGTATCAACAAACTTATCATCTTCATCTTTGTCCAACACAGTAGTAGTGCTCATAGGAGTAGATTTTGAAGCAGTTGAGTTCATGTTGAACCTCTTCAGAAGTTCACGAGCATACTTAGATTGGTTGATGAAAACTCCATCCTTGGTTTGCTTAATATGCAGTCCAAGAAAGTAGGTGAGTTCTCCCATCATACTCATTTCGAATTCCTTCTGCATGGACTTAGAAAAATCTTCACAGAGAGTGTTGTTAGAAGATCCAAAGATGATGTCGTCGACATAAATTTGAACAATTAGGGTATGATTATTCACTACTTTGACAAATAGTGTAGAATCTGCTTTTGCCAACAGAAAAACCAGTTTTTAATAAAAAGGTTTTAAGTCTTTCGTACCAAGCACGAGGTGGTTGTTTTAAACCATACAAAGCACGTTTGAGTTTAAAAACATGATCTGGGTATTGTTCATTTTCAAATCCTGGAGGTTGTTTTACATAGACTTCTTCATTTATAAAACCATTTAAGAAAGCACTTTTAACATCCATTTGAAATAATTTGAAATCCATATAGCTTGCATATGCTAAGAGCATTCTAATAGATTCAAGTCTAGCAACAGGAGCAAATGTTTCATCAAAGTCAATACCTTCCTCCTGGTTGTATCCTTGAGCTACTAGTCTGGCCTTGTTTCTTATAACATTACCTGTTTCGTCTAGCTTGTTTCTGAAGATTCATCTTGTCCCAATGATTGGATGATCCTTTGGTCTAGGTACAAGATCCCAAACGTCATTTCTTTGGAATTGATTCAGTTCTTCAGTCATGGCTAGCATCCAGAACTCATCAATGATGGCTTCATCAATCTTCTTTGGTTCAAGTTGAGAAATGAATGCCATGTTTGCAATCCGTTCTAGCTGAGCTCTAGTTTGAACCCCCTTTGTTAGTTCTCCCAAAATCTGCTTTTGAGGATGATCTTTGATATCGACAAAGGTTCTTTGGTGATCATCTTCATTAGACTTAGCTGTGTTATCTAAAAATAAATCTGTACTTTCAACATCATCATCATTAGTTTGTATATGAACAGATTGATCAATAGATTCACAAAAACTAACATGCATAGATTCTTCAATAGTATTATGACTCTTATTGAAAACTCTGTACGCTTTACTATGACTTGAATATCCTAAGAATATGCCTTCAACAGATTTAGCATCAAACTTATCCAGGCTATCTTTTGTGTTTAGGATAAAGCATTTACATCCAAAGACTTTGAAGTAGTCTATTCTTGGAGTTCTGTCATAGAATAGTTCATAGGGAGTTTTATTTAATAAGGGTCTAATGAGAACTCTATTTGTTATGTAGCATGCAGTATTAACAGCTTCTGCCCAAAAAGATTTTGCAAGATTATTGTGTTGGAGCATAGTCCTGGCAGATTCTTGAAGGGTTCTATTCTTTCTTTCTACTACACCATTTTGAGGTGCAGCTCTAGGAAAGGCAAAGTTATGAGAAATACCATGCAAGTTACAAAAATTTTCAAAGAGTTCATTTTCAAATTCTCCTCCATGGTCACTATGGATTTTAACAATAGAACACGATTTTTCATTTTGTAATTTTGTACATAAGATTTCAAACTGACAAAACGTGTCACTTTTGTTTTTCAAAAATATTACCCAAGTAAACCTTGAGTAATCATCTACAATGACAAAAGCATATCTATTATGATTAAGGCTAGCTACCCTAGAAGGACCAAAAAGGTCCAGATGGAGAAGCTCTAAAGGTCTTTTACTTGAAATGACATTTTTTTATTTGAAAGAAGATTTTGACAATTTTCCTAATTGACATGCATCACAAAAATAATCCTTTTTAAAAGATATGTTGGGTAACCCACGTACTAACTTATCTTTAGCTAGTTTAGAAATGTATTTAGAATTGACATGGCCCATTCTCATGTGCCATAGATGTTGAGTGTCATTATTAGCTATGAGGCAATGTTCTGTGATGTTTTCTAGGTACAGTTCATATATATTATTCTTTCTTATACCTTTTAAGATGATGTTTTCATTGGTGTCAGCTATGAGGCATGCATCATGATTAAAGCTAACATTATAACCTGTGTCACACATTTGACTGATACTTAGTAGGTTATGTTTTAAGCCTTTAACAAGGAGAATGTCTTTGATAAGAGGTTTGTCTATGTTACCAATATTTCCAATACCAATTATCAAACCTTTGTTGTTGTCTCCAAAGGTGACGGTTCCTCCTTCTTTATGATGAAGAACAACAAAAAGGTCTGGATGTCCTGTCATGTGCTTTGAACATCCACTATCTAGTATCCATCTGTTCTTCTTCTTTGGAGCCTGCAAAACATTAAGTAAATCTCCTTTTTGGTACCCAATCGGGTCCTTTTTTGTTAGACTTTGGAACCCATATCCATTTGGATTTGGGTTTGTCTATCTCTTTAGAGGAGTTAAAAAGATTATCATCATAATACTCCTTATTTGGTTCAGATGAACTTTTCACAAACGTGGTCTTTTGATTTATACAAGAAGGTTTTTTGAAATGAGAATAGCCAATACCATTCTTGTAAAAGGAGACCTTCTGAGAGGATAAGAGTTTATCCAAGTTCTCTTTACTTTTAGTAAACTTGAAAATCGTTTTCATGAGGTTCTCAGTTTTACCTTTTAGCTCTGAAATTTCTACTTGCATATCTTTAGTTTTGGAGCTAGTAGAAGAAATTTCAGACATAAGCAAAAGATTTTTCTTTTTCAACTCAGAATTTTCACTGCTGAGTTTTTCATTCTCTTGAGAAAGCTTTAAATTTTCAGATTTTAAAACTTTATTTTTGAAACTCAATTTTCTAGATTCTTCAAATAGTTCTTGAAAAGCATCTAGAAGTTCTTCAAAGGAAAAATCAGAGATTTCACTTACCGAACTTTCGTTTGCCATGAAACACATATTTGCAGTTTCGGCTTCATCATCACTTGACTCTTCACTAGTGGATGGTTCTGAATCATCCCATTGAGCATGCAAAGCCTTTTTCTTGAAGAACCTCTTCTTTGGTTCCTCAGTTCTGGACTTTCTTTTGAGAAGGGGACAGTCACGTTTTAAGTGGTCTGGCTTATTACACTGAAAGCACATGAAATCTTCTTTAAGATCTTTTCTTTCCTTGTGCCTGTTTGGAAGCCGGTTCCTTCTCATGAAGCGCTGGGATTTTCTGGTAAGTAGCGCAATTTCTGATTCTTTATCTGAGTCTTCATTCTCAGATAGGGCTGGAAAAGCTAGAGTTTTCTTTACTGGTTGCTCTTCTTCCCTTCTTTCTTTCATGTGGACTTCATAGGCCATAAGATTGCCTATTAAGTCGTCCAATGTAAGTTTAGATAAATCTTGAGCTTCTTCAATAGCAATAGTCTTTTTCTCCCAATCAGTTGTGAGAGATCTCAAGATTTTCTTCACCTTTTCAGTCTGAGAATATGTTACACCCAGAGATTTCAGATCATTGGTGATGTTGGTGAATCTGGTAAACATCTCTATGATGGGTTCATCTTTGTTCATTTTGAACAACTCATATTTTCTAACAAGAGATGATATTTTGGCTTCTTTTACTTTGTTGGTTCCTTCATGAATAACCTCCAAAGAATGCCAAATGTCATATGCAGATTCACATATAGATATTATGTTGAATTCATTTTGATCAATGGCACAATATAAGGCATTCATAGCCTTTGCATTTAGGTTTGCCATTTTCTTTTCTTCATCAGAACATAAGTTATAGTCTACGAATGGAGATGTGTATGAATGCTCAACAATTTTTCATACAGCAAAGTCTATGGATTTGAGAAAGATAGCCATTCTGCACTTCCAATATCCATAGTTGGAGCCATTGAAGAAAGGAGGACGAGATGCGTGTTGACCTTCAATATCACGAGCATAAGAGGTAGATGTCATTTGTGCTGGAAGACTTGTTACGTCGAAACCAGCAAACCTGCTTTGATACCAAATGAAATTCCACTAGAGGGGGGTGAATAGTGAAATTTGATAATGATCGATAAAATAAAATAATTAAGCAATAAGGCACAACACATAAAACACAGAAGTTATACTGGTTCGGTCAATATCCCGACCTACATCCAGTCCCCAAGCAAACCACTTGAGATTCCACTATAACATCAGAGTTACCGGATAAATAGTACAACACCCTCTTCCCAAGAGGTCTTCTTCTCTCAACAGAGAAGGGGCACACCCTCTTCCCAAGAGGTCTTCTTCTCTCAACAGAGAAGGGCAACACCCTCTTTCACAGAGGTCTACTTCTTTAAACAAAGAAGGAATACAGTGAATAACAGAGTTACAATACTTCCTATAGAACCTTCAGAATGATATGAATGCACGAATGAAGGATTCTAAGAATGTTCTGTTTGTCACTCAGAGGATACTCTTTGTCAAAGAGCTGGACTTGACTTTTTCTCTTTTCTTCCTTTTTCTTTTTCTTTTTCTTTTTCAAGGCTCTCTTTTCAAATCACGAATAGAAATTTTTCTCTTTGTAAGCTCACACGTCTATTCCATTCCATTGTTTGAATAGTTTGTTTGAGTGTGTTTATATAGCCTTTAAAAAGTAGTCGTTACATTTTGGAATTGTAACTTTTTGAAATGTGAAATGTTATGTCATTTCAAAAATATCTTTTAGAGAAGATCGAGAATGCCTTTTTCCATAAGAGTAAAATAGAGGGTACACTAGTCGTTGTATTGTTTTAGGTAATACATATTTTATGTAAAAAGTCCATTTCTTACAATAGTACATTGAACGTTGGGTTGTAGTTTTGTCTTTATTCTAATTAATGATTTGAGGTACATTAGTACTTCTTTGCTTTAAATGAGTGTAAGTACTATGAGTGTTTTGAGATATTTATTTGTACATAGTCATGTCAAGTGTTTTATTTATGTTGTGTTTTTCAAAGTCTCCAGAGAGAATAAGGACCAAAAGAAGGTCGACATTTTTTTAGAAGGATATTTAACAAGGATTTGTTACAGAAGGCATTTAATGCTTTGTAGAGAGAATGATGACTTCAAGTAAGTCAACATTCTATGGTTATGAAAAAGGTAACTAGAGAGAATGATGACTTCAAGTAAGTCGATATTCTATGGTTATACTAAAAGGTAACTAGAGTCCTTTTAAAAACATATTTTATTTGTTTTTCTCATGTGTAGTCGATTTATGTTTTTGTCTTCTTCTTGTATTAAGAAACATTTCATTAAAGAAGATAACTAAAGTTTTTTCAAAAACATATTTTATTTGTTTTTCTTATGTAGTCGATTTTATGTTTTTGTTTTCTTCTTATAAAAAATATTTCTTTAAAGAGGGAAACTAGAGTCTTTTCAAAAACATATTTTATTTGTTTTCTCCATGTAGTCGATGTTATGTTTGTTTGTCTTTTTCCTACATTCCTTTTTTCATGTTGTCTTGTATATAGTGTAAGGTACAATGACAAAATGTCTTTTTCATAAAAGGTTGTAAGAAGGTACAATTATTATATGACAAAATATCTTTTTCATAAAAGGTTGTAAGAAGGTACACTTATTGGTTTTTAAAAAGGAGCTTTTTAAAACTATCGTATACTTTTATGATATAGTGTTTATGAATGAGTATGTAATATGCAATATGCAAGTTCTTGAAGGTTCTGTTACATATGACTCTAAAGAAGAAAAAAATCTTCATCTTGAGGTAGCCGATCTCTTCATTTGAACTTTAGGAAAGCATGGCTCATCAAGCTTTTTCTTCAAGGAGTATGATTGCACCATAGTTGTACTTGAACAGGAAGTCTCCATCCTTATTGGGTGAGATATCCTTGCATCAAATACTCGTTAGATTTATGGCAAAACATATTCAGTCATAATATAACATTATTTCAAGAGAACATATTATCATATCATATAAAATCAAATGAGACAGTGTATCATATTATGTGACATCAAAACCGAGTTTCTCAACAACCCATGCTTCACCTGAGCATCAGCAAGTGCTAGAAGATCTGCTCAGAAAGATCAAGGTCAAACCCAGCACCACGCCGCAAGATATGGCTCAGATCGTCAATCAAGCAATGATGAATGCACCGATCACGGTCTCGGACGAGGATTTGCCAAAACCTCATTCGTTTCACAAAAACGCACTTTTCATAGTGGTGTGAACCAGGGGCATGACAGCCCCCCTTGTGCTCGTCGATGGAGGCAGCAACCTCAATATCTGTCCTGAGATGACGGCTAAGGCTTTGGGACTGAAGGAAGAAGAATATACCCTAGATCCGATAACGATCTACGGTTTCGACAACCACGGACAGACGACCAAGCGGAAGATATTCCTCGAAATTTTTATCAATTATTCAGTGCACACTGTGCTCTTCCACGTGGTCAATGTGCCGCCTACGTACAATCTATTGCTTGGACGCACTTGGATCCACAACGCCAATGTTGTTCCATCAACCCTGCACCAATGCATCAAGTGGTCGAAGGGAGGCATGATCACTACGGTCCTAGGAGAGGACCCAGAAGAGCGACTCCCACAACCAATGATTCCCCATCCTACTTTCACTGCCGACATTCCGAGCATCCGGGAAGTCGATGAAATCAATTTAAGTGAAAGCTTGGACATGTTAAAGCTGAAAGAAATCCAGCCGACAGAAAATGTGACAGCAGTAATCCAGTGGCAAGGACCTCGCTTCTTCAAGTTGGGCGGGTGCCTTGATTGCACTTCCCTCAAAGATCACCCTCTTTTCCCTCAGTTCTCGAAAGCTAAGAGGGGGTTTGATCTTCTGATGAAGCACGGTTATCAGGCCTTCAGGGGCCTGGGCAGGAATGAAGACGGCATTCTGAAGCCGATCGTCCCCGCTCAGCATATCGAAGGTACAGGCTTGGGTTTCACGGGTCAATCATCCGGCAGGAAGACCACCTTCGTCAAAGGAGCCCAGTAAAGAAGACAATGCCAGTGTTTTCTGTTTTTCTTTCCCTTTTGAGTCATCTTGTAAGGGGCAAAAGATCCGCCCCAGTTTTTCTTTCTTTTATTCCATCATCTGTAAATATCAAAGTTACTTAAATCAATGAAATTTTGATTCCTATTTCTCATCTTGGTGTACACAAATTCTTGCTTATATCTCTTTTCCATAATTGTCATTCTTTGTTTTCGTACAAAAGGCTATTTTGAAAAACCTTTTATCCTTTCCTCAAAAACCTTCTTTACGCTTACAGGATTGTCGGGATCATGGCTCCTAAATCGCTCAAGAAGCTCGTCATTAATACCAATTTTTATCAAAATAAATCCAAACCGGCCAGAATCTGCAAGGCAAAAGCAGAGGCAGAAGTCAGCAAAGTGACAGAGCAGATTGAAGAGTTGGCAAAATTTGACTCGACGATTCAAGATTTGTCAGAATTTGCCAGTATTCAGAAGCAGGATGAACCATCACCATTGGTTCAAGACCCGACAGAGGATGTCAACATCGGTTCGGAAGATGACCCGAAAATCTTCAAAATTGGTTCCAACTTGAACTCGGATGAGAAGGAAAGGCTTGTCTACTTCCTCAAGCAGCATTAGGAAGTCTTCGCTTGGACTTATGAGGATATGCCAGACTTAGACTCCAAGTTAGTCGAGCATCGCCTTATGTTGAAGCCAGATTGCAAACCAATCAAGCAGAAATTGAGAAAGATGGATCCTCGAGTGGCACTGCAAGTTAAAGAAGGACTTGAAGAATTATTAAAAGCAGGATTCATTCGGACCATTGAATATCTAGACTGGTTGGCGAACATCGTGGCAGTTCCTAAAAAGAATGGCAAAGTCCGGATTTGTATTGACTTCAGAGATCTGAACAAAGCCACCCCAAAAGATGATTATCCACTCCCCAACATCGATCTTCTGATCGATAGCACGGCAGGCCATGCCATGTTTTCCTTTATGGATGGATACTCAGGCTATAATCAGATCAAATTGGTCGCTCGTGACCAATCCAAAACTTCCTTCACCACGCCTTGGGGTACATTTTGCTATACGGTCATGCCATTTGGGCTCAAGAATGCTGGGGCGACCTATCAGAGGGTCATGGCAGTTATCTTTCATGACCAGATGCACAAGAACATGGATGCCTATGTGGATGACATCCTGGTCAAGTCCAAAGAAGGAGAAGATCATCTTGATGCTCTCAACCAAGTCTTTGAAAGACTTATTCTCTACAAATTAAGACTCAATCCACAGAAATGCGTCTTCGGAGTGGAGTCAGGCAAGCTGCTTGGCTACATGATCAGCAAGAAAGGCATAAAGGTAGATCCTTCCAAGGCAAAGGCGATCATTGATATGCCGCCTCCCACTAATCTTAAAGAGTTGCGAAGTCTTCAAGGTCGTATTCAGTCAATTCGACGTTTTATCTCCAATTTGGCCATGAGGTGCGAACCCTTCAATCACTTGCTGAGAAAAGAAGTGAAGTTTGAGTGGGGACCAGAATGTCAGCTCTCATTTGAGCGCATCAAGCAGTATCTTCTCAAATCCACCAGTTCTGAAGCCACCAGAACTGGGAAAGCCGCTTCTCTTGTATATCTCCGTCAACCATAATGCTTGCGGAGGATTTCTTGCATAGTACGAGGAAGGCAGCCGGATAGAGCATGCCATCTAATACATTAGCAAGACTTTCATCGATTATGAGAAGAGATACTCTCAGATGGAAAAAATATGTCTAGCCTTAGTGTGGATGTGTCAGAAGCTGAGACATTATCTAATGGCCTCAGAGATCAAATTTTTGTCAAGACTTAACCCTCTCAAGTACATCCTTGAGCAGCCTTTCCTTACTGGACGGATTGCAAAATGGCAAGTCCTCTTGATGCAGTACGATTTAGAATATATTTCTCAGAAGTCAGTCAAAGGTCAATCCATCGCAGATCAGTTGGCAGATTTCCCGTTGACAGAAGAGATCAAAGCCGAAGATGATTTTTCTGATGACCGCATCTGCAGTGTTCAGGAATCCCCAGTTTAGACTCTATTCTTTGATGGAGCTAGAAACATATCTGGTATAGGGATTGGGATCTTGCTAATCACCCCTGAAAAGGAGATGCTCCCTTATTCCCTCAAACTCGACTTCCAATGTACTCGTAACATGGCCGAGTATGAACCTCTAATACAAGGCCTCAAAATTTTGCAAGACTTTGATGCCAAGAGAGTACATGCCTTTGGCGACTCATTGCTCGTTATAAGCCAAGTTAATGCTGAATGACAAGTCAAGGATTCAAAGTTAATCCCTTATCAAAAGATTGCCTTAGCTCTCATAGGCAACTTTGAAGAATTTCAGCTTAATCATGTCAAGAGGGAATGCAATCATATAGCAGATGGCTTAGCCTGTTTAGGCTCCATCCTGTCTTTTAAAGACAATAAATCTTGTCGTTCCTTCGAGATCGGCAGACTTGATCAACCTGCCTACATTCCAGCTGAACAAGTGAACCAAGCCACTCAGAAAGAGAAACCTTAGTACCAAGACATCAAAAATTTCATTAAAACTGGTAAATTCCCAACAGAAATGCCAAGAAATGAGCAACACGCGGTTCAGCGCATGTCAGCCCATTATTTCATCCTTGTCGATGCTCTTTATCGTCGTGGATTCAGTTCTGAGTACGTCAGATGCTTAGATAAGGATGAAGCCCTGGAAATTGTCCAAGAGGCACACAAAGGAATTTGTGGTGGTCACGTCGGCTACCAAACACTCGTCAAGCAGATTATCCGGGCGGGATATTATTGGAAAACCATGCAGCAGGATTGCCATCAATTTGTAAGAAAATGCGTCAAATGTCAGATGCACGCACCTTCTATTCATGCGCCAGCCGCATACTTGCAATCCGTGGTCTCTCCTTGGCCATTTTCGATGTGGGCCTTCGACGTAGTTGGTCCGATCACTCCTTCGGCTTCTAATGACCTCTGATACTTCCTCGCAGCTACAGAATACTTCACCAAATGGGTCGAAGTCATAACTCTGCGAACGATAGAAGGCCAACATGTGGTCTCGTTTATCCATAAGAATCTTCTTTGTCGTTTCGGTGTCCCACATGATATTGTATCAGACAATGGCAGCCATTTCAAGAATGAGAAGATGAAGAGTTTCTGCTCGAAGTTCAGTATTCATCACCACTTCTCAGCTCCTTACTATCCCCAAGGAAATGGCCAGGCAGAGACCACTAATAAAATTTTGATTCGCATTCTAGAAAAAACAGTGAAAACGGGCCGCGATTGGCACGAGAAGATGCACGATGCACTTTGGGCATACCGAACCACCATTCGGACTCCAACCAATGCTACTCCTTCAGAGCTCGTCTACGGGACCGAGGTGGTGTTACCTCTCCACGTTCAGAAGCCTGCACTCAAGTTTGCGTCGCTCATCGAGCTTCCGCTGGATCAATATCAGCAGCAGAGGTTGGTGCAACTTGATCTGCTAGATGAGAAAAGGCTCAAGGCAGCGGAACACGCTCAAGCCTACCGTCAGAGGATAGATCGGCACTACGCCAAATCAGTTATTAAGAGAAGATTCCGAGTCAATGATCTTATGCTCAGATCGACGGCTCATCTCAAGAATCGGCCAAAGGGCAAGTGGTCACCCAATTGGGAAGGCCCTTATGTGGTTAAAGAGGCGCTGCCCCGCAATTCCTATCGTTTGATCAATGCAGATGGAGTGGAGCTGCCAGATTCTATTAATGCTTTACATTTGAAAAGATTTTACACTTGAATTGTTCATCTTAGCCTTTTTGTACTCTTCAAAAGTCTTTCAATAAAGCAATAACCTTCTGTCCTTCCCCCTGATACTGGGGCATTTTATTTTAATATATACTCATCTTCCTTTATCATATGCAGGCAGGATCAGATGAATCCTTTTTCTAAAAATCCTACCAACTCTTTGTTAACTTAATTATCTTCATTAAATTGCGTTCATTTCATTTTTCTTTTTATCTAATCGAATTTTATCAATTTATTGTCAATTTTATCAATTTATCAAATTTCATTAAGTTTTATTCTTTTATCTTTAAAAACCCCTTCAGGTTAAGGTATAAACCTGATGCCTCTTTTCCCATGAGGTATTCTTTTATTTATTTTTTTCCCTCAGGTTAAGGGAAAAACCTGACCCTCGTTGTCCGAGGTGTTCCCATTCAGGATAAGGGATAATCCTGATACCCCTCATAGGATCATCGCTGCTACCCGTGAGAATTCTCTTTCAAAACAAATTTTCAATAAATCTATTTAAATTCTTCTCCATTTTTATAAATTTTATTCTTCTTCAAGTTAAGGGATAAATCTGAATTATTTCCCATAAATTCTTCAATTCACCACCAATTTTGTTCTATGTTCCCTTAGGATGGGGGAAAATCCTGAAGCCATCATAAATAAATTTGGATCTTAGGCCACCTTGGGTCAAGGATCTCGAATGAATCTCTCATCTTCATCGTCAAAATCTATTCATGCGTTTGTCAATCCTTCGAGTTCCGAATTCCGGGTTGGAATCATTTCCTTCCCATCTGAGTTCCGACTCAGGATTTTATTTTTCCATTTTATCATTATTTTTCTTAAAAAACTGGGTTCCGACTCGGATTTTCCTTTTTCGTATATTCTTATTTTTGAAGTCTCAAGTTCCGACTTGAACTTCCTTTTGAATCCAATGCTCGTGTTGGACAAATCGTTATTTTTAGAATTCGAGTTTTTTAAACTCAATTCTCATTTATTTTCTTATATTTAAAAACCGGGTTCCGACTCAAATTTTCCTTTTTGTATATTCTTATTTTTGAAGTCTCAAGTTCTGACTTGAACTTCCTTTTGAATCCAATGCTCATGTTGGACAAATCGTTGTTTTGAGAATTTGAGTTTTCAAACTCAATTCTCATTTATTTTCTTATATTTAAAAAAAAAAAAAACGGGTTCCGACTCGGATTTTCCTTTTTGTATATTCTTATTTTTGAAGTCTCAAGTTCCGACTTGAACTTCCTTTTGAATCCAATGCTCATGTTGGACAAATCGTTGTTTTGAGAATTCGAGTTTTCAAACTCAATTCTCATTTATTTTCTTTTTGAAAACCGGGTTCCGACTCGGATTTTTCTCTTTATATATTCTTATTTTTGAAATCTCAAGTTCCGACTTGAACTTCCTTTTGAATCCAATGCTCGTGTTGGACAAATCGTTGTTTTGAGAATTCAAATTTTCAAACTCAATTCTCATTCATTTTCTTATATTTGAAAACTGGGTTCCGACTCGGATTTTTCTCTTTGTATATTCTTATTTCTGGATAAGGGATAATCCTCCCCTTATGCTGGTGTGCATTTCGAACCTCCCCTTCAGGATAAGGGATAATCCTGAAACACCGACAATCATTCTCGCTTAATTCTCAAGCATCTTTGAATGTCGGTCTCATTTTTCAATTCTCCTTTTTTAAAAACCCAGTGCTCATGCTGGTGTGCATTTCGAAAACCCAGTGCTCGTGCTGGTGTGCATTTTCGAAAACCCAGCGCTCGTACTGGGGCATTTCTTTTGAAACCCAGTGCTTGTGCTGGTACATCTAGCGCTCGTGCTAGTTGTTTGGCTGACTGATCTGTTAGCCATCCAGGGTCAGTCTTTGTACTAACCAAACATCATTATTCAAGTTCTAAATTCTCAAATTTCAACCTTCGGGTTATCATTTTGTCAAAAATTCAAATCATTTTCTCTTGCGAAGGACCCTCTTCAGGTAGAGTTCGAGGGAGCTCGTTCCTTTCGCATGCAACCGTCTTTTGTTCGCAAGAACCTTTTTCCAGGGAGAGTTTGAAGGGACTCGTTTTCTTCGCGAACAGTTTGCAAAACAACAACCAACTTTACACAAAAGAACCCTTTTTCCACGGAGAGCTTCGATGGAAGCCCGTTTCTTTTTGCGGTCCCCTTTTTTCTCATCTTTGGCCAAACCCCTTCACAGAGGACCCTCTTCTAGGGAGAGTGTGATGGACTCGTTTCTCTGTGATACTGTGAACACCCCAAATTTTTCAAAATCTTTTAAATATTCCCTTCTTACCCCTAAATTCATTTTTTGAGCAAAATGAGTCATTTTTAAATCTAAATTCCAGTTCATTTCTCAAGTTTTACTGAAATTAAATTCATTCTATATGTTTAAATTGATTTCGGATCTGGATCCATTGTCCAGATCCAAATATGAGTCTCATTGTCCAAATTTTAAATTAAAATTATAGAAAATACCAAAAATAGTTTTAAATAGCTCGGACAGTCCCTTCGACATCTGTTTGGATCCATCAAATTGTATTTCTTGATTCGAGTATCAAAACTTGAACATTTTCTCAAAACTTGGGTCCAAACCCATTCTTCTGAAGAAATTTCCCCGAAATGGTCTGAAATTCTCAGGAAAATACTTTTGTAAATATTCTTTTTAGAAAAATACAAAACAATTAGGGTTTAGTCTTTGTTTTCTCAGTTTTTCATTCCAAAAATACAAAAAAAAAATAAAAATTCAAGAAAAGAACAAAAAAATAAAAAATAATGAAAGAAAATTACAAAAAATAGAAAGGGTTTTTAAGAGAAACCCGTTTTTGAAAAATCTTTTTATAGGGAGACCTTTTTTGTAAAAAGTAAAAACCCTTGCAAAACTCACAAATCAAGTTAGGGTTTTGGGGGGGGGGGAGACCCTCTCGATTTTTTCTCCCTCAGCCGCCTCCATTCTCTCTTCACTCTTGCCTCTATCCCCTTCTCGGCTTCCATTCACAAACCACTAAAAACCCTCCATCGCACAAACCCTTTTCTTCCTCCATCGATCTCTAACCAGCCCTTTTCTGAATCTTCTCTTCCTCATTAAAAGGGCACGCAGGAAGCCCCATGGGATGACCCGTTTTCACCCTACCACAGCATCTTCTCCTTCGGCACCGCGTTTCACCCCCGCACCCTTCCTTCACCTTCAGCGATCTGTCTCCACCTTTCCACTGGCATTCTTCACCCATTCTCTCCCTTCCAGGTTTTCTTCTCCTTCTCCCTTCCTCCTCCTTCTTTCGGATCTTCCCTGATCGAGCGAAGAAGAGCCCAACTTCCAGTGACGGCCACGATCAGTCAACCCTCCAGCAATCCGAGCTGAAGTGCCATCTCTAAAGGAACTTCATCTTTCGTTGTTGGAAGTAGATCAAAACCCCTGCAATGATCAGGTAAGTAGTCATCCTCTTTTCTTTTTTTTAGCATTTCTTTGTCTTTACGTTGTTTTAAATTTCTTTCTTTGCCTTCTTGCTTTTTTCCCCAAACGCACAGATGGTATGGTCGATCTTCACATAGTAGAACCGACCTGCCTGCGTGCAAAATCAACGGAATGCATCTATTCCGACAATTTTCTTTTTATGGCATCGCCGATTTCTTTCTTTTTTTATTATTATTATTATTATTTTCCCATTTTTTTTCTTTTTGATCCTTCTGCGGATTCTTGATTTCTTATCCCTTGTTCGTATATAGTCTTCGTCTGGTCATTGATTTACGATTGAATGATAGTTGGTCATCCTTCTGATGATATTTTTCCTTTTCGCTGTTCAGCACCTTTTGATTCAAATATCCTCTTATATTCTGTCGATATTGCTCTTCGCCTATGACTCCTGCATAATCCCAACAGCCGATTTGGTTTAAGCCCATAATCATAGTTCATCCTTCTTCATACGTGGTTTACATTACCATTAATTCAGTCCCTGTTTCATGCTTCACTTTTAAAAAGAGGGGGTATGATTCGATGAAACATTCTATCCCATCGATTCTCCTTGATGTTGATTAAAAGGACGTTGAAGTGTCTTATTTGATTCATCCCTGCTTGCCATCATACTGTTCAGTGTAGTCTGTACGTTATATAGCACCCATCCACATGCATTATATCCATTTTTTTCTTTTATCAATGATCGGCATTCTGTCCATTTGGCATTTTCTGGTGATTTGTAGAATCATCAATTTAAGTTTAGAGGTTACCCCATTTCATTTATTCATGTTTAGCATCTTCCATTATTTTCTTTTGATTATTTAATCGTGTTTCCATGGTTTGATTTCTACGGCATCTCCTGTAGACCACTTGCCTGTTCATTTGCTCATCTGTTGAGGCTGGGTCATCTTGTCACATTGAAAACATATGAAGATCTTTAAGTTTCTATTATCATCTGCAATATACGTGTATCCCCGTTGCCTTAATGTTTATTTCTGAAATTAAACTTACAGAGGCCATCAGATAGATCCGTTTGCTTTTCTTTTACTAATTCATCTTTGGTCGAAATTAACGTGTTAATTAAGGTCATTTCGTGATGTTTGTCTCAACGATGTGGGAAACTATTTGGTTAAAGGTC
Organism: Nuphar pumila; assembly: GCF_984573655.1. Lineage (NCBI taxonomy): Eukaryota > Viridiplantae > Streptophyta > Magnoliopsida > Nymphaeales > Nymphaeaceae > Nuphar > Nuphar pumila. The sequence continues at coordinate 85,465,558 of NC_143251.1, read as the reverse complement.
ATAAAAAAAAAGAAAAGAAAAGTGGAAAAACTATTGGTCAATGTGCCAATGTTTCTACTAAAAGCCAGTTTTCGCTCCATACACTAAATGGTCCATAGCCTTTTTCTTTTGGCAAACCATGTATGCTCAGTTAAGAAGTTGTTGATGCATTGATGAATCTAATATTTGAAGCAGTATATGTGAATATCATTCCTTTTGCCAGGCGAAACTGGTGATGTTAGCTATATATATATATATATATATATATATATATATATATATATAGCTTTCCCAATGCTAAAGGTGATGTCAACATTATGTTTACACTCTTATGACAACCACTTTTCCTGCTAAAGCCAGTTCTTCAAGGAATGAATATTTGGCAAAATTTGTTACCTTATAGATGTTTTACGTCATCAAAGGCTGCATTCGGCAAAGGAATACAGTTCAATGATCCCATCATGAATCAGAAGCCTAAGGGGCTTATACTTCTCAATTCAATATACTTAACTTACGTCATTTTTTTTTTTTGGATTCATTACAGTCATCACAGCTTCAGTTCCTAGTTTATGTTTTAAAATTTCATCTCATGATGACCTTGTATCAAGCGGGTGTTCAGTTTAAGTCCCAATATCAGAATAAGATACAACTATTGAAAATGAACCATCTGATGTTGTTGGATCGGCAACGATGTCAATTCAGGGAGCTTCTGAAGCTCCGGTGTCAGAAGCTGGCTCTGCAGACAATACTGAACGGAGATTGACCCCCCCCGGGTGATATAAAAGCAGCAATCAAAAGACCTTCAGGGAAGTTCTATTTTGTTTAAAAGAATCTGAATATCCAGTTGAAGCAGAGCTACCTTTCACAACAACTTTCCCTTTCTCATATAATGTTCGTATATTTTCAGGGCCTATATCATCTGGCAGCAAATTCCTGCAATTAGAAATCCTGACAACCTATTGCGATCATGAGTGATGAATTGAGAGTGACAAATGGGAATATGGTTTTTGCCTCTCGGCTCATTGAGCATTATCATTCAAGTGATGTCTTTAAGGATCCTCGCCTGTCGGCCCTGCAAATGTCTTGGACTACCTTGAAATAAGAGATATGCAGCACCAAAACATTTTATCAAGGAGGCACATCTGTTTTCAAAGGGGGATGATGAACCTTGGCAAGTTGCTATGTCGGAGTGATTTCCTTCATAATATACTGAGTGATTATTCTGAAGATATTTTGGAAAGCCACTTCCAAAGCAGGTACCAAGCAGTATAATTTTCAATAGCTCTATCTTATCTAAAACAGCCATCAGTTTCACATTTTTTGCAGTATGGCCAGATCAATCTAAATCTTTATATTTACATTTCCAGTATGACATGTTCAATATACCTTGTATCTTCTGTAAGTATTGATATGCCCTTCATCTGTATACCCATCTCTAATATCCAATGCCACTTGCGACCTTGTTTTCAGTTATCCATTACTACTAAATCTAAATGGTGAATGACTTTCTATTTTGCAGGTAAGAACATTAGTTCTCAATCTTGCTCCTCTTTTGAAGACACACAGTTCCAAAAAAATGCTGTTTTCTTTCTGAGAAAGCTTTAAAAATTGGTAGGTCAATTCTGCTTTACACCTTGGAAGATAACCCGAGGGTGGCTGTGATGTCTGTAACTGCAGCTGTGAGAGATATATAAACTTCAATCCCTGTGTTGTTCTTTATCTCTGGGTTGTCTATTGTTTTCATAGATAGTTAATTCAAATGCCAAAATATCAGCCAAAAGTTGCCAGTAAAGGCATGTTGTTTTTAATAAAAAGCATATCTATGGGAACAATCAGGAAGATGTTTTGTAAGATATGTGTTATCCTAATTCCAGATTTGTTTTGGACATATTTGACCTGTTTATATTGCATATATGTAGAAGTTCTGGCGATTTCTTGCTTGTAATATTAACCCTTATCAATAACATTTTGAAAGAATATTTTCGTCAGTGATGCTAATCTATCAGATTTTGTTTTTGGCTGGCCGTGACTATGGGACTGCAACTGTGAACCGTGGGGTTGTGAATGTCTTTTTCAAGTGAGGCCATCGGCAAGGGGTCTTCTTAAACCATCTACTGAGGATGTTTACAGCATTAGGAATCTACACTGAGAGCTCTGAAAAACCATTTCCCGAGGGGGACTTCAGAGTTTTTCTACCGCTGAAGGTGTAAATATAGGCAACAACCAGATGCTCCAGATTACCAGAAGTGTATGAAAACAAAAGCAGGAGTCCAGTGGAACATCCATTAACTCACTCCTGCTTGGAAAAGGGGAAGTACTCTGATTTGTTGAAATGATCCTGGCATGCTACAAAAAGGAATTGGTTTTCATCTAATCTTGTTTCATGACCTCTTGTGTTTATCTTCCATGACTTATGCATAAAGCCCTATCAATAGGATTCAGATTCATCATTGGTGGAATTAAGGCTGCATTCAACCTTTTGGGGCCGAATATGACCCATCCATAAATGCAGAAGTCAAAGGATAGAAATTGAGTGAATCTGGTATATGCTTTTTTGGTTCAAGAGGAAATTCACCACTATTTTGAGATGTCTGGTATGTCTGGTTGTTTTCCTGTGGTTGGTTATGGCTATTATATGTTCTATTTTTACTAGATTATTCAGATGAATCAAATGCTGCTTATTTGTCTGGGATGGAATAAGGTGACCTCCAGGTCCAGATCGTGTGTTTATAAGAGTGTATCTCTTTAGTTTTCTTCATTCATGTTTTTCTGTGGGAATTAAGATAAAGCATAATATTAACCTGGTGTTTTCTTTCAAGTTATTCAATTCGAGCCCACTTGTTCTATAGTTATCTATTCTTAACTTAATACATCTGTGACCTTTAGTTTTATATTTCTGAAACTCCTTACCATATTTCAAAGTAACCCCTTTGCCAAGTCCTGTACTGTAACATTTACTGAATGAAGCTTCTTGTAAAAGCACGCCATTGGTGAAATTCTTTCATATCCTGTATTTGATAAACTCTTTGCCAAGTATGCCACTGCTTCATACATTACAGAAAATCCCTGCAAAGGCCAGGACTGTAAAAAAAAATGCTTGCTTATACATCTGAGATGGGGCTATCGCTGAAATCGATGTCAGCCATCCCTTCATGATTCGTTTCAGATATCTTTTCCTATATCAAAATTTTACACCACAACAATGAAGATAATAGCATCCCATCATTATTGCTAGATATCATGATAATCAAGGGTCGCTCAGCCTATGTTGGGGTATTAGAAGCCAAAAAAAAAAAACTACAGCCAGTTCATTCCCATGGGGCTTTGTCAGTATTTTTCTCCTTCAATTTTTACCTGTCATCCAGCAAACTCGATGGTCTGGCTGGAGCTACATATGACCTGCCTCCAGGAATCCTGCTACCAGTTGCTCATTTCATCTAACATGTCTTTACCTTGTTTTGCAGGAGAGAACTGAATCGAATGTTGGAATACATCTTCAGAGGCATTGCTAAAAAAAAATTGGATATAAAGATTATAGAGAAAGAAGATCTTGACTTAGAAAGTGCTGATGATATCAACCCATTATCTTGTTTTCAGAAGATGCTTTGCTTGAAGAAGCTTGTAAGGAATGTGATGTGGCCATTCGACTTGGCCCTACTCTTCATAAGGCACCATCTAACTCCAGCAATACAGGTATGTACATTTTTTTTTCTTTTTCCAAATTGCATTATAACTCTAGCATGGATGTATGCCAAGATGGTTCATGTAGGGATACCCAATGGCTCTGATATAATATCCTCATATACACCTGTATAAAGAATAGCTTGACATTTAGATATTATATGTGCATCTTTCACTAGGGGTTAAGCTTAAATAGAGACATTCACATTCTTAGCATATCTTGTAATAACCCGGTTTTGCAGGGAATACATGGAAAAGATCATTACTGAGAGTTATAAATTTAAATTTTATGTAATTGTTAGGTCTTAATGAGAATTCATATTTCTTGTTTTAGATAGAATGAATGAGCATTGTAAATATCATGAATTACTTGTTTTTCATGCAATTTTGCCTTTATTTCTCAAATTCTTACAAATGGGCAACACGAATGGCACGTGCACCATTTCGTAAGAGGTAAATTAATCCTAAATTGATGATTTACATCAACGACCATAGTCGGGATGTAAACAAGACTTAGGATTTTTATCTCTTACGAAATAACACTGGATCCACACTGGATCTTTTTCAAAAATCATCATATTTTCAAATATTTTCTTCTTTTATTAGAGTTTAACTTAAAATTAGCTCAAAACATATACCAATGGCCATAGTCAGGGTATATTGAGAGTTAATTTCATTTTAAACTCTATAAAAGCACAAAATAATATGTCTAATTCTTTATCTGAATTTGAATATAGATCATTATATGATATATTCAATGACCATAGTCAAGGATGTATTATATTTTCAATCTTATTTCAATTCATGTAAAGAATGAAACATGATTTTCAAAATCCAATTTCAAATTTCTTAAATTGATTCATCACTTAAGATAGAACTGCATCATATTTTCAAAATTCCTTTTTCAAAACTTCAAGTGATGTAAATATCTTCCTCAATCTATCTTCAATTCTTATAAAAACCAATTCATCCTTTTTTATTTTTCAAATTCAATTTTCATTTTCAATCTCAAAGTTCAATTTAACTTTGAGATTTCAAAAACATTTTTATATTCAAATTCAAATCAGATTTCAAAGTTCAATTTAACTTTGAAATTCCAAATTCATTTTATATTCAAAAACTCTAATCAAAATCAAAGTTCAATCTAAACTTTGAGATTCTAGATTCATCTTCTGAATTTAACTCCCAATTCATTTTAGGATCCAGGATTCAACACTCATATTGGATCTCAGACTTCAGATCCAATTCTCTTTAGGATCCAAACTCCAATTCCACTTTTGGATCTCAGACTTCAGATCCAATTTCCTTAGGATCCGGAATCCAACCACATCTTGGATCTCAGACTTCAGATCCAAAATCCCTCTTAGGATCCAGAGTCCAACTCCACATTGGATCTCAAACTCCAAATCCAAAATCCATCTTAGGATCCAGAACCCGATTCTACATTTGGATCTTAGACTTCAGATCCAAATCCATCTTAGAATCCAGAATCCAACTCTCCATTTGGATCTCAGACTTCAGATCCAAATCCATTTTAGGATCCAGAATCCTATTCCCACTCTTAAATCCAATTTCAGATTTCAAATCCAATTCCATCTACGGATCACATCTGAATTTCTTAAATTCATCTCTATTTTTAAATATCATCTGGATTTCTCAGATCCATTTTAAATTTCCAATTTCAAAATCTAAATTCAATTCCATCTCAAGTATTCATTTCCTTTCCTAAATTCAAGTTCAAATTCAAAGTCCATTTCTGACTTTGAAACTTCATTTCCTTTCATTTCAAAGCTTCAAGTCATCCTTTCTCATTTATTTTCCTAACTCTGATTTACTTCAAAGACTTAGAACTTCTCTGATCTATCTCAAGTTCTGAAGTTAGACTCAATCATTTCTTCACTCCCTTATCAAGTTCATCTCAGAATACTTGGAAATTTCCAAAACATTCTTTTCAAAAGAGCATACATCCTTGCATTGCACAAGTATGATTCTTTGTTCATTTAGGATAAATTCTTATTTAGGCAAAGCAAAAGGCACAGATTCGATCCTTGGTTCGATTACCCCTGGTAAAGGCGCCAGAAACGGTCGAACCTCGTACCGACGAGCGAATCCCGTCTCTCCATTTTCCCGCAAATATTTTCAAAACAGAGGCGAGTTAATTTTCTAAATATTTTCAAATAAAGGTCAAGTGAAAACCCGCAAAAGAGTTCATCTTCTCTATTTCTTTCTTTTCTCTTCTCTCTCTCTTTTCTTTCTTTTATTTTTCTCCCTTCAAAAAGGAGGAAAATAGAGGTTAGAAAAGAAAAAGAGAAGGAAGAGAGAGAAACCACAAGAGAGGAGAAATTTTGCGATGATCACAGATACCTCCTCAACTTTGTTTTTCGGCCGCCTTTCCATAAGAGAAGCCTAGAGATAGGGAGTTTTGATGAAAACTTAATTTCTCTTCGAAAGTTCCGCTTTGCAAACACCTCCTCTTTGGGGAAGAGAGGAGTATTTTCAATTTCTCATTCAGGTAAGGGCTAAGCCTGAGTCTCTCTTTTGGGGAAAAAGAGAGGAGAATTTTGTCACGGACGTGTCAATTCGATATCAAGCGATCTCTTTCATCAAGGATTTTAAGAATATTTTGCCCATTTGTTATCAAGTCATTATTGATCTCAAAATTTTCATCATATAAAGAATTACCTCAAACTACCTTTAGTATTATTTCCAAAAGAGCAAGACTTTTGCGAAATAAGAACTGAATTCAAACCTTTTCTGTTGGTCAACCAAGAGGATGAAGAAAAATCTTCGATATAACCAGCAAAGGAAAATTCAATGATGTTGAAAAGCCATCAGCAAATTGATATTGATCATAGCTATGGCACATTCTTAAAGACCATTCTTTGGCAGTAAGACAGTGGAAATATCCTGGGAAGTTAGAAAAGAACCTACCCAATCCATATGTCCTTAGTCCTTCCAAGCTGCAAATCAAATACCCGCAAAGGGGATCTCTCAATTGTCGTCAAGATGAAGGCAAATTAAGCGAGTAGACCCCCGGGGCCAAAGAAGATTTGAAACATCTCCAAGATGACGGAGCTTGTGACGGATCCTTCTAGGGAAAGTTCAGATCACCGTCGAGATGAAGGCGGATGTGATGGACCTACCAACAAACCCTAAAAGATATTTGATTTCTGCTATCATCTAGAGAATTTTGACCAATAAACCTATATCATCAAGCCTAACTCCTGAGAAAAACAAGGATCAGAACATCTCCAAGATGAAGGAGTTTGTGACGTACCCTTCCCTTGAAAAAGAGAGAAAAGTCAGGACATCTCCAAAATGAAGGATGATGTAAAACCCAAGAAAGCTCCATGACTCAAGAGAGTGCAAAAAGATCATCATGGGAAATGCCCAGGATATCAGATTGCCCGAAATTGTCAAGACTCACCTTTTTCTATGTGAAATTCTTTTATCAATATCTTTTCACTCAATTGCTTTTATGAAGCTAAGAATATTCCCTCTCTTTTCATATCAAGAAAATTGATATCTTCCTTAAAGAAGCTCAACAACAACAAACTTTGAATTTGACTCTTGATTCTACAAAGTTAGCCCAATTGAAGCTAATACTCTAGGTAAAAAGAGGTGATATTTTTCATACACAATTCAATCATGCTGAATCAACTACAATTTTGACATCTTATTGGCAATATTTTCTCATTATCCCAAAATGAAGTGTGAACTTGATGTTCGTTTTGACGTATCCTGACGTCATCCCTCTGTAGGACTGAAAAATCCTTTCCTTCCGTCTAATCTGAGCGCTCTCAGATTCGCACACTTCCCTGTGTTTCCCACTGTCCCACCATAGACAGTTCTCGCTCAGGATAAGGGTTAAACCTGAACTTTTTGCAAAAGGTCTGTTATTGTCAAAAGCTATTTTCAGTCTCAGCAATGAGGCGCCCAAGAACAACCCCTTTTTTCAAGCTTTAAGGACCCCCATTTTCATCCTTTTGCAAAACCCCTCTCGGACTTATTGTGGAAAGTCTAGAGGTCCCATCACAGTTTCCTCGCTCCTCGAGGATTCTGTATCCATTCAGGCTAAGGATTAAACCTGTTACCTCGCTCTTCGAGGTATAACCCAAAACCTTCTGCAAGAGGTCGTTTGTCTTTAGAAAGCTGATTTTTAGTCTCAGCAATGAGACACCCAAGATCATTCCCCTTTTTCAAGCTTTAGGGAATCCCTTATTTTTTTTCTTCTCGCAAACCCCATTTGGATTTGTTCGTCCAAAATTCTGAAGGTCCCATCATGGTTTCTTCATCCGAGGATTCTGTATGGTCGTCCCTTTCAGGATAAGGGTGAAGCCTGGATCTCGTTCCACAAGATATCTTCCTTTTCAGGTTTAGGTTAAACCTGAACCTCGTTTCGACGAGGTAACCCTCCCGTCCTATCATGGTTTTTCCCCACAAGGAAATCCATACTCTCTATACATCCATCCGGGAAGGGATCATGCTAGAGTTTCATCTCACGAGGCATTTCTCTCAGAAATGTCCCATCGAGGTTCACTCATATTCCTTTCCCCATCCCAAATTATCTCGATATATCTTCGTCCCATCCAGGTTAAGGGCTAAACCTGACTCATTCCAAAAGATTGGTCTCGCCTCACTCATGTGACTTGATCAAAATCATTCACCATTTTTGGGACCTTCACCCAAAGTCCCATCACGATTTCCTCATTTCTATTATTCAGTCATATCATTTTCGAGGATTTTGTCTTCCTCAAGCCATTCAAGATAAAGGTGTTAAGCCTGAAAAGCCATGTCTTTCAAAATAATTCTTCCACACCCAGCTCAGATCGGCTGACTGGGGCATTTTTCAAAATTTGGAGTGTTTCTTTGCCACTAAGCTCGGCTTTCAACCGGCTTAGTAGCAAAGAGGGGCATCTGTGAACACCCCAAATTTTTTAAAATATTGTAAATATTCCCCTTTTACCCCTAACCCCATTTTTCTAAGAAAATCAAAGCAATTTCAAAGCTAAATTTCAGTCATTCTTCAGATTTTCTGAATTAAATTCCATATTGATATGTTCAAAATCAATTTCGGGTCCGAATCCAGTACTTTAAATCCATAGTTCTTCAAAATCCAGATTCAAAACCCATTTTTAAAGAAATTTTCTCAAAATAGATTTCAAATTCTCAGAAAAATTCCCTTTTATAAATATTTTTGCAAAAAAAAAAAAAAGAAAATTAGTTTTAATCTTTGTTTTCTCACAAACTTTAGGATTTTATTCCAAAAATGCAAAAAAAAAAATGGAAAAATAACACAAAAAAACAAAAAATCAGGAACTATGTTGTTCAAAACTCTTTTTGAAACTTGTTTTTGCTAAAAACTTCTCTTAAAAACTACTTTTCTGAAAAGCATTGTAAAGGAACCGCCTTTTTGAAAAAGAGAAAAATTTTATAAACGGCCGCAGGCTCGCGAGGTTTCCTTCTCCACCCTCGATCACCTGAAAGTAGGGCTCCTCCATTCATCCTGAACGAACTCCTCCCCTTCGCAGATCGCTCGTCCATCTCCAACGGTTCCCCCCTCTCTTCCACCTTCCAGAAGCTTTCTTCCTCACGCCCCGAAACCCTCTTCTCCTCTCTCCATCGTCAATCTAAAACAAACCTCTCTCCAAACCCTCCATCCTTAACGAAAGCCCTTCTGGAGCTTTCTCCTTCGTCTTTAAAAAGGAGGCCATTCCACACATTCGGGGGAAAAAAGAAAGAAAGGAAGAAAAACGAACTCTCATCATCCATTATCGACATTGATTTTCACCCCATTTGATCGAAGTTCCTTCTAATTCAGTATCGATATCATTCGTTATTTGCCAAGCCCAGACCTACCTCCTTCTCCATCCCAATCTACCCTCTCTCTGGTTCTCATTTACCTCAGCTGAAGGAGATCGACCAACCATTTTCAATAGTCTGAGACATCCGCAGCACTATAGGGCGTCGTAATCCCATTTGGGATTAAAGATCGACAAAACAAACTTCTGCTGAACCGAATTGTATCCAAAGAAACAACCTCTCCTCTGCAAGAAACCGGTAAGTACCTTTGCTCATCCCCAATTTTCTGCTGATATTCTTTACCTTGTGGCATTTTATTTGCCCTTTTTTTTTTCTTCACAGCATCGTCTATTCGTTTTCTTTTTTTTCTCTTTCTTTTTCTTCGGATTTTATCCCATTGAGGAAACATTGTGTGCTTCGGTTTGCTTGTAGCAACATCGGCCCATCACTTGCCAAATTAACGGGATCACAATATCCCAACATATCAAATTATGGTTTATATCACTACTTTATATTTTATTTAGATTTCGGCATCAAACGATCACAAATTTTTAGTTTGTTTTTCTTTAAAGTTCAGTTTCTGTTCTTGCCTCTCCCTTATTTCAATCCGATTGCGATTTTTGTTTGATTTCAATTCCCATCTGTCTCTATTTCCATTTTTGTGCCAACTTGATTTCTGTTTAGCTGGAAATCTCTATTCATTTTTTTTTTTTGGCTTTGGAGCCTAATGATTCCTTGTATTCGGTAAGGTGATCATCTAATTGCCGATCAACCAATTTCCAAGGAATCAAAGGTGTGGAAGCATTTCCTTTTTTGATTGTTCTCTGGCAAATCGTTCCCCCTATTAAGCTTGCCTGGATGCCGAGGTCGAATTTGAATGCCACTAACAGAGTCTCATTGAGTTTCACTCAATCTGTCAAGGATGAATGATATGGCATTCTCGCTGATTTCACTCATTTTTTTTTTCTTTTGCATCAATTTTTCTAGTATCGTCATTTGATTTTTCATTATATTCTCTTTCCTGCTGTATAACATAAGACTGACTCTGTGATATTCGATTTCAAGCTGTTTTGGTGATCTTCTTTTCACTTTATATTCAACATTGCTTCCATATTTTGACTCTGAAAACTAGTTTATTTCTCACTCTTTTTTTTTTTTTGCTTTCCAAATCTTTTAGTCTGCTCGTTAAAATCACCAACTTCATGCATTGGTTTCCCCTGTTCAGTATCATTAGGTTAATCCATAACATTGGGTTTTATTCACCAATCCACTTGGGATCAGGCTTGTATCACCTTTTATATAAACTCAGAATTTTAAAACTTAACATTTGTCTGTCGCTTTAAAGATTAGAATATATGTCTGGGTAAGTTTTCCAGAAGCTAATTGCCTTACCTGCAAAAGAGGAGAGCCTGCTGTCAATGATCAAACAACTGATATTAAGGAATATCCTTGACAAAAGGAGGGTGCCTAATTTTTTTTTCTTTCATCTCACTACATATGAGATGACATATGTCTGTCTAGGAGCAGTGAGATAGTTGAATTAGCTTCAGCACCAGCGATACTAGTTGGGTTTTTGGTTGGATTGAAATTTACATAGCTTCGTGAGTCATCTGGACAACAGGCACGAACCAAGATCAGTGAGGCGTTTCGTAAGAAAAAAAAAAACAAGACCAATTAGAGCCCTCCAGCCGATGGTTTAGATTTTATTAAATAAGCATTCAGGAGACAGATAACCCCGATCTCTTTGATCGGTCGTGCTCACATAGGTTTTCTTCTAACTCATCCTCTTTATTGAGCTCTTTCATTCCCTCACGTTTACCTGATGATTGTATCTTTCCATTTCAAGGACAATGGGCACCACTATCCATTATTTATACATTTTCCACCATATACCCTTTTTTTTCTTTTCTTTTTGTTTTTGTTGTGCCTTGTGTTTCACACATATCTCCAGTTCACACTCCTATCACTACTCCATATACACATTTATATTTTTTTTCTCCCCTCTGTGACTTACACTATTCACTCACCTTCACGTTTGATCGCCTGTGGTCATACTGGCTGCCAACCAACCATCAAGCTACCACCCATGCCATTCCTATATCAGCATCCCCAGCACAGCCATGCCCTTCTTCACGGCACCATACCCAATATACCGTGAGTCACCCCACATCATTACCCCTGCAGTGGTTTCACACATACAGTCATCATTTTACCACAGCACGTCTCTTTCTGCTGCAATCATGTCTAATACACCTTTCATATCCCATCACTCACAGCATTGTGCTGCACTATAACCTTTATAATTCATATCTGTCAAAATGGTATATCTATATATCTCCACTGATAGTATTTTGACTCCTTGCATCCCAAGTACCAACACTTTGCCACTCATTTGATATACCTTCCTCTCCACCTCACTCAGCATCTACTACAGTCTCTCTTGAAGTAGCACCCAAACCACCAACACCCTGTTACATCCCCTGTATTTTATTGCAGAATGTTCTTATCTAGAATCTGATTTAACCTCTATTTTAGCTATTGGGGAATTGAAATATGCTGGAAAGTATATGATCTGCTGAACTGAAACTAAGTAATCTGCTTTATTCAAACTCAGCCATGATGAAGTCTGGATTTGCTGAGATCAAGATGCTCCACTGGTTCAGCATGGTCGGCTGCAAAAGGTCAAACCCAAATTGAATAGTGACTTGCAGAATTTTTACACCCCATCACACTTATACTTTCGACCTCATTTTATTTTTTTTACACTCTGTCTGCTATATCTGTTGCCTTAGCAGTAACCGTGCACCTTCATTAGCACCACTGACACCTAGCATTTCATTTACAAATACTCCTTCATATCCACTGTATACAACATGTGTGTAGTACCCTTACTTTCTCCTACATACAACACATCACCATACAACACTTCCCTACACCATGTATGTCACACCCTTCCATTTCTCAGTGTTGTAGCTTCCCTGCATCTGCCGAAGACAATCATCGCTGCGATGATTTTTCAACAGCAACTCCTTGAGTTGTTGTAGCTCCATTGTTGTAAATCACAAATTAAGCCTGCAGCAAACCCAGCTGGCTGTACCTGTTAAGCACACTCTCATTTATCTATGTTAAGTGTAAGTTATATGTGATATATATATATATATATATATATATATATATATATATGAATATATACATATATATGTATATATATATACGTATGCACTCGTATAGGTGTAAGCTCTCATATATATATATATATGTATATAAGTGCATGCGTCATTTTCCATCTTTCTATCATTTGAACCTTGACACATGAGTAATTTTTTCTTTTTCTCTTTACTGACATCTACATGATGTGTTCAAATTTTCCTCTATCTTCATACTAACCTGGTTGTTTTGCAGGAAATATGTGGAAGATATCATTACTTGGGGTTGTAAATTTGATTTTACATGTTGTAATAGCTAGATTTGAATGAAAATTTACATTTTTTTGCTTTAGGTAGGATGAATGAGCATGGTAAATATCATGAATTGCTTGTTTTCCATGCATTTTTTTTCTTTTTATTTATCAAATTCTCACAAATGGCAACACGAATGACACGTGCACCATTTCGTAAGAGGTAAATTAATTCTAAGTTGAGGATTTACATCAACGGCCATAGTCGTGATGTAAACAAGACTTAGTATTTTTATCTTTTATAAAATAACATTGGATCCACACTGGATCCTCTTCAAAAATCATCATATTTTCAAATATTTTCTTCTTTTATTAGAGTTTAACTTAAAATTGGCTCAGAATATATACCAATGGCCATAGTCAGGGTATATTGAGAGTTAATTTCATTTTAAACTCTATAAAAGCACAAAAATATGTTTCATTCTTCACCTGAATTTAAATATAGATTATCATATAATACATTCAATGACCATAGTCAAGGATGTATTATATTTTCAATCTTATCTTAAATTCATTTAAAGAATGGAATAGCTTTTCAAAAAATCCAAAAATTCAAATTCTTCAAATTCATTCATCATTTTGGATAGAATTGCATCATATTTTCAGAATTTCTTTTTCAAAACTCCAAGTGATCTCAAATATCCTTCTTCAATCTCTGTTTCAATTCATTCTTCTATCTTATTTCAAAGATTTAGATTTCAATTTCAAAGTCCAATTTGACTTTGAAATTTCAAAAATTCAATTTTATATTCAAAACTCCAATCAAATTCAAAGATCAATTTAACTTTGAGATTCTTGATTCATCTCCTAAATTCCAAATTCAAAGTCCAAATTGACTTCGAAATTCATTTGTATATCCAAAATTCAAAATCTAAATGAAATTTCAAAGTTCAAATTAACTTTGAAACTTCTGATTTATCTTCAAATTCAAAACCAAGTTCATCTCCCAAATCCAAAATCAAAAGTTTGAGATTGCTCCTGAATCTCAAAAGCTTAGCCTTTTCTAAGTTTTAAATTCAATCTGGGTTTTTTAAAACCCGGATCCATACTCAAAGTCCTATTTTGGACTTTCAAAAACTCAAATCCAAAATTAGATCAACTTGGATCCATCTTTCTAAAAACAATTCTACCCTTGGATCTCAGACTCCAGATCCAATTCCATTTTTTAGGATCCAGAACCCAACTCTACATTGAATCTCAGACTTCAGATCCAAATCTACTTTAGGATCCAAAATCCAATTCCACTATTGGATCTCAGACTTTAGATCCAAATCCATTTTAGGATCCAGAATCCAATTCCACTTTGGATCTCGGGCTTCAAATCCAAACCCATTTTAGGATCCAGAATTCAATTCCATTTTAAATTTCGAATCCAATTTAGAGTTCAGATTCAAAGATCCATCCTTTGGATTCAAATTTCATCTTGGAATCTAGATTTTGAATCAAGATCTATTTTCAATTCCAACTTTCAAAACCAATTCCATTTCACTTCTAGATTTCAAATCTAAATCCACTTACAGATCATATCTGGATTTCTTAAATTCATTTCTACACCATTTAGATTTCTCAGATCCATTCTAAATTTCAAATTTCAAAACCTAAATTCAAGTCCATTTCAAGTATTCATTTCCTTTCCTAAAATTCAAATTCAAAATTCAAAGTCCATTTCTGACTTTGAAACTTCATTTCCTTTCATTTCAAAACTTTAAATCATTCTTTCTCGAAGTCAAGTTTTATTCTTTCAACTTTGATTTACTTCAAAGACTTAGAACTTCTCTGATCTATCTCAAGTTCTAAGTTAGATTCAATCATTTCTTCACTCCCTTACCAAATTCATCTCAGAATACTTGGAAATTTTCAAAACATCTTTCAAAAGAGCATACATCCTTGCATTGCACAAGCATGACTCTTTGTGCATTTAGATCTTTAGGATAAATTCTTATATAATATTTAGGCAAAGCAAAAGGCATAGATTCGATCCTTGGTTCGATTACCCCTGGTAAAGGCGCCAGGAACAGTCGAACCTCGTACCGACGAGCGAATCTCGTCTTCCCATTTTTCCCGCAATATTTTCAAAATGGAGGCGAGTTAAATTTCTAAATATTTTCAAATTAAGGTCAAGTGAGACCGCGCAAAAGAGTTCCTCTTCTCTTTTTCTTTCTTTCTTTTCTCTTCTCTTTCTCTTTTCTTTCTTTTATTTTTTTTCCCTTCAAAAAGGAGGAAAATAGAGGTTGGAAAAGGAAGAGAGAAAAACAACGAAAGAGAAAAAAATTTTGCGATGATCACACCTCCTTGAATGGATGTAATAGATTTGACTTGCTCATGATGTGAATCTGTGGCTTGCAAGTCAAATGACATGGAATCCTCCCTCTTGGATGTGACAACAGACTGACTATGAAGGTTCCCCTAGCTTTGCCTACTGAAGGTCTCAACCAACTGTTCCATTTGAGTCTCTAGCTTGGCTATTGACTGCGTATGGGAGCTCAAAACTTGTAATATCCTATCTTGGAAGGATTGACTAGGTGAAGGCTCATGAGAATAGGGTTGAGTATAAGCAGGTTGGGCTGGGAGATGAACCTGTGGAAAAATGGGATGCGAGTAACCTTGTGACGGGCTATGTCTGGGAGGGCTGATGGGATAGGGAAATGGACTGGTTTCGCCAACCTGAGTTATATGATGGTATAAATGAATCTGGCATGGGTTTAGCGAAACCTTGGGCAACATTCACCTGCTCCTGAACAAATTCAGGATATAATGGCACTGCCGGACAATCTGAAACACAATGTGCAGGGCTAGCACATAGCTCGCACACTCTTTCTACTGGACTTCTCGAAGAATTGGCTAGGAATTGATCTAACTTCCTAGTCAACTGGTCAACCTTGGTACGCAATTCTAACTCGGACCCAACTCCAGAAATCCCTATTTTCCTAGGACCACTAGACAGAGATATAGTCCTATCGAGCCGTGAAGACAATGTATGATGCATCGTGTTTTCACTCAAGTTCTCGAATAGAGACCACGCCTCGTCCTCACTCTTGAGCATAAAAGTGCCCCCACAAGACGAATCAACCATTTGACAATGCTTTTCAGTAAGCCCGTCATAGAAATACTGCACCAACTGCCAACGAGGCACCTGGTGATGGGGACACTTGCGGAGAAGATCTTTCAATCTCTCCCAAGACTCGTGAAATTGTTCTCCCTCAATTTGAGAAAAAAACTGGTTATAGATTTACGAAACTGATTCGTTTTACCAATTGGGAAGTACTTTTTGAGAAATTCACGCTGCATTCCTTCCCAAGTAGTAATACAAACCATCTTAAGAGATTTTAGCCAGTGCTTGGCTTTATCTTTGAGAGAGAACATAAACAAAGTCAACCTCATAGCGTCATCTCCAAAGTTATTGATTCGCACTGTCAAGCAAATCTCAAGAAATTCATCGAGATGACGATATGGGTCCTCATTGCTAAGGCCATAAAACGAAGGTAGCATTTGAATCATACTGGCCTTAATCTCAAAATGGCTCGCTCCTACATCAGGTCTCGTGATGCAGGAGGCGGGAGTATACGTATTTGGCATGAAGTACTCCCTTAAAGGACGGATCAAATGATGATCGTCAGCCATTGCGTACACCTTGGAGTAGACTGGTGTAGCACACGTCCTAACTGTGGGTTTTCTACCTAACTAATGCACTAAGCGACCAAACCATGCAAACCACAAAGCAAGTAAACTAAAAACAACAAAAACTAAACAAACACCACGCAGTTACACATAATAGAGATTATGCAAAAGAAATATGAAATCTATGTGTACGGTACCAATCGTACACAGTCACCTCTAAGGAGCTCCAAGTAGGTGGGTTGTGCAGAAAAGTAAGCTCGTCTCTAAGATATGCACATACGTGGTTCTAAACCTAAATGCAAGCAAACACTAGGCAATAAAGTGAATACTAATATTACGCCGGTCACCGGCAACGGTGCCAAAAATTTGATGTCTTCTTTTAAATCGTTGTAATTTTGAAGAGATTTTTATATGTAAAACATGTGAAAACCAGACATCAAATAATAAAAACCGGTTCTCACTAGTGGATGAGACCGGGTCAAACTCAGGGAACGAGAATATTTCCTATTCAAACACGCAAATCTAAACTAATCTTTATTGTCATA
Organism: Nuphar pumila; assembly: GCF_984573655.1. Lineage (NCBI taxonomy): Eukaryota > Viridiplantae > Streptophyta > Magnoliopsida > Nymphaeales > Nymphaeaceae > Nuphar > Nuphar pumila. The sequence continues at coordinate 85,448,476 of NC_143251.1, read as the reverse complement.
TTATTAAAATGTAAAATGTTCAAGAAAGGTAAAAACAACTAACTATTACAACAAATGAATACCCTTCGCAGAGGGCGTAAAGTGCAATATTTACAAACCCAATTAAATTCCTAATTCAAAAAATAAAAGCAAAAAATCTTCTACTCTTGTGCTTCCTCGTGTCACGTAATCGCTTCAGCTCCACTCTTGTGCTATCCTGCATAAATAAACAAAACATGAGCAGTACCAGAGATAGAAGAAATAACACGTATACTAAAAACAACTAATTAAATGATAGAAATATGAAAGACATCAGAAAAGAAACCTAAATGACTACTTACAATTGAAAATAGATTCTAATTAAATCTACTACTAACTAACTAATTACAAATCAAATAACTAATTGTTTACTTAACTAACAACTAATACTTACTCAACAAAAACAAGAAAATGAAGTGGAAATTCATTGAATGACAGGAAATCAATGACAAAAAATGAATTAAAAGACTGGAAAATGAAGTAAACAAGAAAACTGACTTGAAGAAAAAAAAACAGGAAATGATTTTAGAAACAAAAAAATAAAATGAAAGGTTTAATACAGGAAAATGCAATAAAGAAAAACATGAAACAAATGATGCACTGTAAAAACAAACAAATAATCAAGGTTAAAAAAAAAAAAACAAGAAGAAATTGAAAACTAAAAACAGGAAATTACAGCATATATAAAATATGAATGCAGGAAAATAAAAAAACAGAAAATTGAAAGGTTAAAAACAGGAAATTAGAAACAATTAACAGACAATGCAGAGCAATGATATGAATAACAGAATTTCAGGAAAAAAATTGAAGCAAAGTGCTGACTCAAAGTAAGACAGGAAATTGAGAATAACACGAAAAAAAAAAATAGAAATTCATATGAAATTATAATAGAAAAGACTAGAATGAAATGCAAACAGGAACTTCAAAAGAATGAATAACATGCACTTCAAAGAGTAAACAATCAGGAAATAAAAAAAACAGAACAAGAATTGACTGAAGATGGAAAACAGAAATTCTACTTGTAAAATAAAAACAACTGGAAACTGTAATGTTAAAGCAAGAAAAACATAGGAATGAACTAAAAAACTAAAAAATAAAATGAACTAACAAAACTTCAATGAATGAATATGCTGGAAATTGGAAAAAACAGGAAATTCGTGACAACAGAAAACAAAAAACTAGAAGATGACGGTAAACAGGAAATCAAAGTATGAATGACCGAAAATCAAATGCTAATAGGAGATTACGATGATCAAAACAGGAATTTACTAGAAAATGAAAAAATGCTACTGAAGATACTGAATCTAAAATGAAAGTATAAAAAAAAACATCAACTTCTAAATCGGATCACGATTCCAGATTGAACAACAATTTAAAAAAAACATGCGATCTAATTTTTTCTTTTCATTTTCTATTCAATAGAACTAATTGCAGAAATGAAAGAAGAATAAGATGAATCTGAAAAAGAAGAAGAAGAAGAAGAAGATGAAGAAGATGATGATGTAGACCTTACCATCAAAATAGAGGGGTTAGGGAAGAATGGCGGCCTCCACCACCACGCCGTCGCCGGACTGAAGATATTCCACCACCACCACCGGCTGGAAGAGATGGAGAAATAGGGAGAAGGGGATGAAGGAGGTAAGGAAGGGCCGACAGTGGTGTGGACGGTGAGAAGAGAGGGAATAGCGGGAAAGAAGGGAAAGAGAGAAGCTCTGGCGTGAATGGGGGAGACACCTTTTTTTTTCTTCTGTTTTTGGGTTTTAAAGAGCCCAAACCGGATTGAACCGGTTTGTAACTATTTTCAGTTTTATTTTTTAGTTTTTACAAAAAGCAAACCGGTTTGAACCGGTTTGTTTTATTTTCAGTTTTTCAAAAAAATCACAAACCGTGTAAACCGGTTTGTTTAGAAATTTTCAAAAGTTAAAAACTTTGAAAACAAAACTTATTTATTTACAAAGAAACTTATTTGAAAAAAAATTAAAACTACTCTAACTATTTATATTTATATTTAATTTTTTTTTTCTAAAAAAAACAAACAACTAAAATGATTTTATTAACAATATAAAACTATTTTTCGCCATTTTTTATTTTTTATTTTTATTTTTATTGAAAACTAAAACTAAACTATTATGTTAATATCAAACTTTAAAATATGTACTAAAATATACAAATAAAGCTTTTTTTCATACATTTTCAGTTTCGAAATCATTTTAGCTCATTTAACGAAAACTAGCATAAACTTGGGTTTTTAAAACATTTTTGCATAAAATCATGCATATTTTAATGTTAATTCACCTTAAAATATATACATGATCACTAAACATTAACCACAACTGTAACAATGATGTCCATTAACACCGAGAATTCATTAGTTTACGCATGACAGAGAAGCAACATGAGGACAAAAGAGTCAACTCTCATTTCTAGACCATGGAACAGTGAATCCATGAAAAAATTCAAAATGCATGACTACTAAGTCCAGAAAGATTAATCTAAGCAATTCGTTCCACATCAAGAATGCAATGTACATAGGAGAGTCATATTCAACATTTATCATTTTCAAATATTGAAAGCTCTGTGTCCTACTTTGGTTAATGTGCCCACAGTAGAAATGCCATGACAGTGAAATACGGAAGCGCACATTACCTCAAGAGCTTTTAAATCTTCCAAGTCAATGGACCACAAAAAAAAAAAGAGATCATACCATGATAAGTAATCAAATAACCCAACAAAAGAACCAAAGAGCTCAACCTCAATTGTTGATAGGGTACCCCACCTGACCCAGTAACCGATGTATGTGCTTTAGCAATTTGTACAGATCAAACAGTAGGTTACTCAAGTGAGCTGACACATTTAAGCCACTAATATCAAGAGCCTTTACATTGAAGAACAACTATTTCATCCTTTTGATATGACAATGTCACTGCTGTAACAGGTGGATAATAAAATTTTGAGAATGCCTCTGCAACAGCAACTGATATAGAACACAGAATGCTATTTGCCACATAGGATAGTACAGTAAGAACAACACTCTTAGTCTGGACAGAAATTGGCCCATCTAGTGTATCATACGATAAAGTATAGCCCCTTCCATCCAACCTTTTGATGCTCAAAAATTCCCAAGAGATTTTGACTTTATCACTTAACCTGTTAGAAATGGCATCAGGCAGCATGGCAAATCCTTTTCTAAAAGGTCTAACACTCTGGCCCTTTAGTTTTGGCAAACATGGATCTCGGGGGGATGCAGGCATTTTTTCAGACCCAGTTTTGGAAGCTATTGCCGACTATACCTTTCTAGCTTGGTGGAGCTGATGATGACGTGCGGGAGATAAAACTACAAGAATCTCGCATTGCTAATGACATACAGTGAATCGGGTGCTAACAGAAGGCAAAATAACATGGATTAAATGAAATGCAAGGGAAATTTTAAACATGGTGCTGGCCAAATAGGCACGAGGCAATGGACTAGATGAAGCATGATATTGAATGTATGTTGAAAATTAAATGGAAATAGGAGATCGAACTGGAAAATCCTCAATTATGATGAATAATCAAACGTAATAAAAGGAATAAACGCCACACAATGATCAAAAGGAAAAACATAATCAAAAGATAAGTCAAATGTGATTCAAAATAGAAAATCCTATGTGAATCAGAAACCAAGATGTAACAGGCCATCTAAATAATCAAAAAGAAAATGCATAGGAAAGAGAAAGATCAAATCTAGGAAAAAGATCAGTCATAAATATGCGATGCTATGCTATGCTGAGCATGGTAGGCAGATTTTACTGTGTAATTTGATGAAACCGAAGATGACGACGACCAGAAATCTAAAAAAATATGATGATGCAGGAAAATCGATGTTGATTACAAACAACGCAAAAAAAATGAAACAGGGGATTGATATTAAAAGATGCAGTGCCTAAAATTCTGGGGTATGGATCCAATTTTATTTTAATATAACAAGGAAAAAGAAATTTGTCATGACTGATGCAGACTGGAGAAAGAAAAATAAACCGATGTTGCTAAATCCAAATAGAATATATTGGATGATTGGTATGCAAAATACAAATCGCAAGACTTCCAGCGGGCTAATGGGATGCTAGAATGCAAAGGCAGAGAAGAAACTAATGTTGTTTCACGAATGGTAAAAGAAGTGCAGAAAATCAAATGAAGCAACAGTGCTTCATAAAGAAAAAGGAAAGACAGATGCGTAAGTGGTGAAAATGCAGAGCATGCTTAAGATGGGAAACATAAATCAGAGAAAAAAAAACATGTAATACTAAAATCGCATTGATAGCTATGCATTAATCAGAAATGACAATGATAAGAAAATAAATAAAAAGAAAAAGAAAAAGGAAATGTAGGAATGTATTCATTCTGTTGATATTGCGTTGAGGTAAGTCGAACTGCTATAAGCAGATCAATATTACCACAGATGCTTCAATGGAGCAAACCCGGGAAAATCCAGAAATTAGAAACAAGAGGAAGGGGTTCTTACTTTAATGGAGTCGTGAAGGGGAGGAGTCCTTTCTCTGAATGCCGGATGAATTCAACTCCGGTTGCTTGAGATTCTTGCAGGGGTAGCCGACCTCCTTCAGCTGGCTTTGATTGTTATTAATGAGATCAAGACTCCTTCGATCGATGAGAAGACTCCAAGAGGAAAACGAAAAGAGAAAAAGGAGAGGTATAGAGATGAAGAGAAAAAGAAATAGTTCGATGAGAAATCAGAAGATGGTGGGGTGAAGAGCGGTGGATGAATGAGGCGATGGATGCCTCTTTTTATAAAAGGGGGAAGAAGCTTCAGGAAATGGGGAAGCCGTTAGGCATCAATGGTGGATGCAAGGTGAGGATGATCGAAGGGTTGCCAGCCCTTCGATCTTTATCGGTGGTCTCTAGAGGGAGAGCGGGAATGAGAGAGAGAGAGAAAGAGAGATGCGTGCGAGAGGCTTCCAGAGGGAGAGAATGCGAGAGAAAGAGGGAAAAGAAACGGAGCATGGTTTTTTCCGAATTTCCAAAAACAAGGTTCTAAAAGACAATTTTCTTAAACAAGGTTTAAAACTTATCCTTTTTTGTAAATTTCTTTGTATTTTCTATTTTTGGTGTTTTTGAAAATAAAATAAAATAAAAACTTTAAAAAATAGATATTTTTAAACTAATTTTGTGAAATATTCACAAAGGTAGTGTCTCTTGAGGATTTGGGCTTTTATTTTTGGGACTTTTCTCAAAAAATGGGTTTGGATCTGATTCGGATAAAAAACTGGGTCAGAGATAAAAGTCTGAATTCTAGCAAATCCAAAGAATGAATGAAATTTTGGTTAAAAATTGACCCGATTACTCAGAAGATGGACTCAAGGGCAAAAGGGGAAATTTTTGGATTTTTTTGGAAAATTTCGGGTGTTCACAGAGCACTATATCAAATTTCCAGTTTTTGTGACTCGTGTAACGAGCTTTGGGTCAGTGACTCTCAGGCCAGACGACCTTAGGGCACCAGATACTAAGTATCCCTCAGACTTACTTGCTTAAGTCACTAGACCTTCAATTTTCATAGTTTTACGTATAGTTTGCTTCTCTATCATGTGCAATGTCAACATCTATTAGGCTCTCTATAAAGTCCATGTAACGGGCTTTCGGACCGGTGACTCTCAAGCTAGATGACTTTAGGGCACCAGGTGTAAACACCCCTCACTTGCTCGAACAAAATAGGCCACAGATATTAACTTAGACAAAAGAGTAATTCCCTTCGTTATCCTTTTCAACATGGAAATCAAACACTTCAACTTGTGTCTGGGCCCAGCTAACTAGGGAATACGAAGATACTAAACAACTAAATGTATGCTCTTTTCACCTTTTGAGCTCATGAATGCAATGTTGTTCATTTGCTTAGTTTTTCAAAAATAAAATTGTGCATATTCATACTTATGATTCGAAATAAATTCTAACATGCATCTATAATCATTTCATTAAAATCTACATAAATAACCACATTTTTTAAATTAGTGTCAGAAAAATTTTTTGTGGAGCTTAAAAATTCTCTAAAAATATTAGATTATGTAAAGAATTCATATAAGATCAAACTCATTCCTTAAAAGGCCATTTTTTATGAGTTTTGACCAATGTGCAGGTACAAAGACAAAAAAAATTGGGGTGTGCAAACTACACCCTCCCCCATGCTTGAATGACAGTATCCTCAGTGACACTCCCTCATGCTTGCATGAAATTGAGTGAATGGATATGAGAATAAAAAAAAATGAGAGAGAAGTAGAAGAAGTCACCTGGTCCACACTGTGGAACCTTACCTGATACAATATGTGAATGACTTTGCATAAGTTCCACTTGTCTACCTGTTATGCAACTCATAAAAACATACAAAAAATGCAATGCATACATAATCTGGCATCTAACTCATGAACGAATAAAACTTCTTAAAAATGAAAAAACTACTAAGATTACTAATAGTATATTATAAATATGGGATGCCTTCCATAAAGCGCTAAGTTTTACATCTTCAGCTAGACAGATCTCTGGTGACCCTTCATTGTCCATGAGATCACTGGACTCGAAGTCATGCACAATCGAGAGGTCTGAGGAAAATGGTTTTATCTATGACCCTGCCCACTATGTTTTCTCCAACTCTACCCCTATGTACCCTAAAATGACTCTCTAGACTAGCAAGAAGAACGAGATTAGTCTCCATGCAAAGGTTATTCTCAAAGGATGAAGATCCATAAACTGAGCATCTACCTATGTAAGCATCCAACAATGGATTGGATTGCTTCCCTTTGACGTCTATCACATGGAAGCAATCATCATTTCCTGTCGCTCTTATGGCAACATAAAAAATCTTTAAGCATAAATGCTTGTTGCCAAAAAAAACATCCATCTCCCTAGTACAACAATCAATATGTGTGTGAGCAGTGGCCAAGAATGGTCTGCCTGTTAAGACAAGGAAGTTGTACACGATGATTCAAGTGCAAGATTTTGATGATGAACAACTGGAACAACTGAATTTCAGCTAAGGCAATAATAAAAGATGAAAAGAATTAAAGAATTCATTAAAGAATCTGTGAAGACAAGTGTGCAAATGTAAATCTCTTTAAAAGTCTTAGATTCTTGTAAGAGCCTTACTTTGATTGCATTTCACATGGAAGCAATCGTCATTTCCTGTCGCTCTTGTGGCAACATAAAAAATCTTTAAGCATAAATGCTTGTTGCCAAAAGAAACATCCATCTCCCTAGTACAACAATCAATATGAGCGTGAGCAGTGGCCAAGAATGCTCTGCCTGTTAAGACAAGGAAGTTGTACACAATGATTCAAGTGCAAGATTTTGATGATAAACAACTGGAACAATTGAATTTTAGCTAAGGCAATAATGAAAGATGAAAAGAATTAAAGAATTCATTGAAGAATCTGTGAAGAAAAGTGTGCAAATGTAAATCTCTTTAAAAGTCTTAGATTCTTGTAAGAGCCTTACTTTGATTGCATATCTTACTTGCATTTCACCTAAAAATACTTAAGAAAAACTTTTCTAAAAGAACCCTTGGTGAAAATCATTTTAGAAAGCTCTTTACTCACATTTTCAGGTTTATCAGTCGACCAATTTTTTTAGCTAAATTTTTAAAGCAAAACATCAACTTTCTGATTTGTCGACTAATTGAATCTTAGTCGACCAGCCAGAATGTTCGATTCCTGAAAAATTTAGCAAGAGTCGACTGAAAGTTTTTTCAGTCTACTGATGATTTTCATTAGTCGACTAACTTTTCTTTAGTCGACTAAGTTTCAAAAACCAGAATTTAAATTTGTTCGGCTAGACATAGTAGTCGACTGACTTTAACTGTCAGTCTACTACTATTTGATTTCAGTCGACTAATAACTATTCCAGTCGACTAATATAGTCTTTTTCTGAAACTTTTTAAAGGTGCATCTTTTCAGTTTTTTAAACGATTTGACTGTTCAAAACTGACTGTTTTGACACCCTTTCGTACCACCAATGTATGGAATTCCTCAGCCATAAATAAGAGTGTGATCTACACTCAAAATGATCAAATTAAATCAAATTACATTGATTTAAAAGATCAAATTCTTTGTTTTTCACTCCTATTCATTCAAGTATTTGTTTTCTCACTCACTGAGTATTTTCACTCTAGTTTCTCACTCCAATTCTTTATGTGAGTTAGTGAAATTATGAGTTAGTATTTCAACAGCCTTAGAAGCCTATTTCGCTCCATTTGCATTCATAAGAAATGCTCGTAGGTTGATTGTAAGTTGTTTATTTCAACTTTTTTATAAAAGGACAAAGTCTCCTTGGTTTAAAGGAGAAGTTTGCTTTCAGCAGGGTTTTTGTTGAAAGTGAGACCGGTTTTGGTCTGTTTGATCTTATTATGACACAAGTGTGATAGTGGAAATCTCAAGTGGGTTTTGCTTGGGGATTGGATGTAGGTCTGAAAGACCAAACCAGGATAAAAATCTTGTGTTCTTTGTGTGTAATTGCTTTGTAGTACTCAAATTCTTTCAAATTTCAAAGACGAAGATTAAAAGTACTATTCACCCCCCTCTAGTACTCATTGCGTCGATCCTACAACACTTTCATTTGGTATCAGAGCAAGGTTTGCTATCTTTTGATCTTACCATCATCTAGCATAATAATAACATTATTTTCTCAGCACAAAGAAGGATGCTCCTTAGCTCGTCCTCATTTCTTTAACGAAACAAACTATGGCTATTAGAAAATAAGAATGAAAATATTCCTACAATCCATGGATCTTGAAATTTAGAGAGTCATTTAAGAAAAGTACCAAGCACCATCAACTGATTTTAGCCTATGGACCGATGAAGCAAATAAAACTGCTTCACTCAACGCCAAAACTATGAATGTGCTATATTATGTCATTAACACGGTAGAGTTCAATTGTATCTCTCAATGTTCTACTGTAAATAAAATTTGGCATACTCTTCTCGTGACTCATGAAGGTACGTCAAAGGTAAAAGAATCTAAAATTGTCTCTTTAGTTCATAAATTTGAGTTATTTAAAATAAAGCAAAATAAGTCAATTTCTGACATGATAACTAGAATGACGGATATTACTAATACTCTCAAATCCCTTGGGAAAGAATATTCGCAAGTGGATTTAGTTAGAAAAGTTTTGAGGTGTTTAACTCCTGAATGAGAGAGAAAGACCACAACAATAAAGGAAGCCAATGATTTAAACGCCCTTTCTCTTGAAGATTTAGTTGGTAATTTGATGGCATATGAAGTTCAACTTCAAGATAGACAAGAAGAAGAACCAAAGAAGAAATTTCTTGCATTCAAAGCCACTTCAGACTCTGAAGATTCAAATGAAGATGGAGATATTGCCTTTATCACTAGGCAATTCAAAAGATTCATAAAAAAGGGGAGATTCTAAAGAAAGGTGAAGAAAATTGAACCATTAAATCCTCATGAAGTCAAGTGTTTCAATTGCAAAAAGGCTGGACATATCAAAAGAGATTGTCCTCTTCTCAAAATCAAGCCTACGGACCAATCCAAAAAGAAAAAGACATTTCAAGCAAGTTGGGAGGAAAGTGACTCTTCTTCTGATGAAGAAATAAATGAAGAAGTCGCCAACATGTGCTTTGTAGTACAAGAAGACTCGGTAAGTCAAATTGATTATGATGACTTATTAGAAGCTTTTAATGATTTATATACTAAATTTAAGAGTCTAAGTTCTAAAAACAAAGAGTTGAAAACATAAAATTTGACTCTTGACTCTAAGAACAATTTATTACTTCAAGAGATGAAAGATCTCAAGAAGAAAAACTTTTTCTCAAGCATCTAAGATAACAAAAATTGGTATTAGAACCAATGTCTTACAAGAAGAAATATCTAATTTGAAAGAAAAATCTAATGATCTTCTCTCTATAGTGACTAAGTTCACTAATGGTCAAGAAAATCTAGAAAAACTTCTTGGTTCTCAAAGATGCTCGGTTAACAAAATTGGATTGGGATATAGTTTCTTTGATAGTCAAAATAGACCAAACTATGTGGTATAGAATCAAAGTCAAAATTCTCAATCATTGGTTCAAAGAACTCAGTTTTCTAAACATGTATATCATGGTAGAAACATATCACATCATGGTACTTCCAATGCATATAAGCCTAGACATGATTATCCATCTTATTATTCTAGAAATGCTAAATCATTTTATGATAGAAAGAGTAATTATTCTCAAAGGAAACCAAAATCTAAATGAATTTGGGTTTCTAAGACTAACTCTCATGGACCCAAAAATAAAAAGGGGTCAAATGCTTTATCTTCCAATTTTGTTGTAGGTACATAAAATAAAGAACAAGTGGATCATGGACAACGGCTGTTCCAAACATATGACTGGAAGGACAGAGTTATTTTCCACCCTTCAAAGTAAGGTTGGAGGAACCGTCACCTTTGGTGACAATAGTAAGGGAAAAGTAATTGGTATTGGTAATCCAAAATTTCTCTTGATAGAAAATATTCTTTTAGAAGATGAATTAATGCATAATTTTTTATCTATTAGTCAATTATGTGACAAAGGTTTTCTCATTTCTTTTGAACTTGATTTATGCTTAATTTCTGATTTTTGTTCTAAAAAGATCATCTTTAAAGGACAAAGAAGGAACAATGTATATGAACTTTATCTTGATGAGTTACCCACCTTCAATGAAAAATGTCTTATTGCTTCAAATGAAATTCAATGGTTATGGCACAAGAGACTTGGACATGTTAACTTTAAATTAATTTCTAAGTTATCCAAGAATGATCTTGTTAGAGGCCTACCTAGAATATCCTATAAAAAGAATCATTTATGTGATGCTTGCCAAATGGGTAAATAAATCAAGAGTTCTTTCAAAGAAAAAGATATAGTTTCAACAAATTGTTCTCTCAAACTTTTACATTTAGATCTATTTTGACCATCTAGAATTCAAAGTTTGAATGGTAGTAAATATGCTTTTGTTATAGTAGATGATTATTCTCGTTTTACTTGGGTGATTTTTCTGAAAAGAAAAAATGAACTTCTTAAAAGATTTAGCATGGACTCATCTAAATCAAGAAGAAATCCTATGAGCACAACTACCTCTCTTGACAAAGATGAAAATGGTAAAGTTGTAGATACTAAGCTCTACAGAGGTATGATTGGATCTCTATTATACTTAACTGCTAGTCGACCTGATATAATGTTTAGTGTTTGTATGTGTGCTAGATTTCAAGTTAATCCAAAGGAATCTCACTTAATTGTTGTAAAACAAATTCTTTGATACTTAAAAGATACTTCAGACTTTGGTTTGTTTTACCCAAAATCATCTTCCTTCGATTTAGTTTTATATAGTGAGACAAATTTTGCTGGAAGCAAATCTGATCGAGTACTAGTGAAACTTGTCACTTCTTAGGACATTCCTTAGTCTCTTGGTTTAGTAAAAAGCAAAATTCAGTATCACTCTCAACTACTAAAGCTGAATATATAGCGGCTAGTTTAGCATATTCACAAATACTATGGATGAAGCAAACCTTAAGAGATTTTGGTTTGAATTACTCTACAACAACAATTTATTGTGATAACACTAGTGCCATAAATCTTTCAAAAAATTATGTTCAACACTCAAGAACTAAGCATATTGAAGTGAGACATCATTTTTTATGAGATCATATTTTAAAAGGTGATATTTCTTTAAATTTTATTCCCACAAATGTACAACATGCTGACATCTTTACTAAACCACTCAAAAACAAAGATTTTATGAGAATTAGAAGAGAACTAGGCATTTGCTCATTATTAGACTTATAATTTGTTTTTGAAATCTTTGTTTTACTTGAAAATTTTCAAAACTAAACTTTTCAGTCGACTGACATTTAACGATTAGTCGACCGATAGTTGGTTACTTTTTTGGGTTGTAATATTTTGAACTTGTATCTGCATTTTTTTTATACTCTAACTCCACCTAATCCTTTTGATCATGACAAATGGGGAGAAGAAAAACAATATGCATGAGAAGAAAAACAATATGTGTTAACAATGTTGATATTATGCTAACTTCTTATATTTTGACAGCATATTGATAGAGGGAGTAAGTTTTATCTGTTTATCAATGCTCTATCTGTGACTAGTTTGTCATCATAAAAAAGGAGAAGATTTTTAAGACAAGAAAGTTGTACACAATAATTCAAGTACACGATTTTGATGATGAACAACTAGAACAACTGAATTTCAGCTAAGGCAATAAAGAAAGATGAAAAGAATTGAAGAATTCGTTGAAGAATCTATGAAGACAAGTGTGCAAATGTAAATCTCTTTAAAAGTCTTAGATTCTTGTAAGAGCCTTACTTTAATTGCATATCTTACTTGCATTTCACCTAAAAATACTTAAGAAAAACTTTTCTAAAAGAACCCTTGGTGAAAATCATTTTAGAAAGCTCTTTACCCATATTTTTAGGTTTATCAGTCGACGGATTTTTTGTGCTAATTTTTTAAAGCAAAACATCAACTTTCTGATTAGTCGACTAATAGACTCTTAGTTGACCAGCTAGAATGTTCGATTCCTAAAATTTTTAGCAGGAGTCGACTGAAAGTTTTTTCAGTCTACTGATGATTTTCATTAGTCGACTAACTTTTCTTTAGTCGACTAAGTTTCAAAAACCATAATTTAAATTTGTTCGGCTAGACACAATAGTCGACTGACTTTAACTGTTAGTGTGCTACTATTTGATTTCAATCGACTAATAACTATTCCAGTCGACTAATATAGCCATTTTCTGAAACTTTTCAAAGGTGCATCTTTTCAGTTTTTCAAACAATTTGACTGTTCAAAACTGATTGTTTTGACACCCTTTTGTACCACCAATGTACAAAATTCCTCAGCTATAAATAAGAGTGTGATCTACACTCAAAACGATCAAATTAAATCGAATTACATTAATTTGAAAGATCAAATTCTTTGTTTTTCACTCTTATTCATTCAAGTATTTGTTTTCTCACTCACTGGGTATTTTCACTCTAGTTTCTCACTCCAATTCTTTCTGTGAGTTAGTGAAATTGTGAGTTGAGTATTTCAGTAGCCTTAGAAGCCTATTCCACTCCATTTGCATTCATAAGAAAGACTCATAGGTTGATTGTAAGTTGGTTATTTTCAAATTTTCTGTAAAAGGACAGAGTCTCCTTGGTTTAAAGGAGAAGTTTGCTTTTAGCAGGGTTGTTGCTGAAAGTGGGACCAATTTTGGTCTATTTGATCTTGTGGTGACACAAGTGTGATAGTGGAAATCTCAAGCGAGTTTTGGTTGGAGACTGGATGTAGGTTTGGAAGACCGAACCGGGATAAAATTCTTGTGTTCTTTGTGTGTGATTGCTTTGTAGTACTCAAGTTCCTTCAAATTTTAAGGACGAAGATTAAAAGCACTATTCACCTCCCCTCTAGTGCTCGTTGTATCGATCCCACAACACTTTCACTGTCTAAAATGATGGGGGTCCGGTGAGTGACATCAATGCCCTTTATGTCTAGAACGAGAAAATCAATAGGAAAATAAAAGTCCTCAACCTTGACTAACACATCTTCTAAGATTCCTCGCGGATGCTTGGTAGACCTGTCAGCCAACTACAAGACATTCGTTGTGGGCTTCAAATCTCTAATCCCAAAAGTGTTATAAAGGGAACCCAATAAGATGTTCGCACTTGCCCCAAGATCGAGCAATGCATGCTCGATAGTCATGTTTCCTATGACACACGAGATGATTGATGTCCCAGGATCCTTGAGCTTGGGTGGGGCTTGGTGCCGAAACACGAAGCTCACCTGCTCAGTTTAGACGATCGTCTTGATCAACAACCTCAATTTTTTCTTTTGCGTACAAAGTTCTTTGGGAAACTTTGCATAAGCAGGCACTTGTTGGATGGCGTCAAGTAGGGGGATGTTTATGTGAACCTGCTTGAACATGTTAAGCATCTCATGCATATGTGCCCCCCTGCTTGCCAAAATCATGCAGTTTTGCTAAGGACTGAGGAAATATGGCTCTAGGGATATAGAAAGGAGAAGGCATAGGTCGTGGACCCTGTCTGCTTTCCTTGGCTTGGTAAGGGAGATTGATTGGTCACTAGGTCTGTCACTGGGCTCTTCAGTCTTCTCCTGAGTAGGGTGGACTTCCTTCCCACTCTGAAGGGTGATAACAAAGTTGGCCTACTCTTGGTGAGACTTTGTGAGGTGCAGGCCATAGTGCATGGGGTCTTTACCCCTCGGGTTGACAACAGACTGACTAGGGAGGCTTCCCTCACTTTGCCTGCTCAAGGCCTCAACCAACTGTCCCATCTGGGTCTCTAGCTTCGCTATCGAATGTGTGTAGGAACTGAGGTTGACTTTAATGTCAGAAAAAACCTCAAGCAGCTTCTCCTGAAAAGATGAGCTTGATATGGGCTCCTGAGGAGAAGACAAGCTAAGTTGGAGAGAGGCCTGAGGAAATATGGGTTGCGGGTAACCTTATGGGAGGTTACCCTGTGTGTGTTGTGATTGGGGAGGCAAATGAGGTGACTCTTGGGGGATTTCTCCATGCAAAGTTGGGATGATTTCGCCATCCCAGGTTATAGGTGGGTGCATAAGGATCGTGCACCGGTCTGGCAAAACCTTGGGCAACATTCACTTGCTCCTGAACGAATTCAGGATAGAGTGGTATTGTCGGACACTCAAAAACCAAGTGTGCAAGGCTAGCACATAGCTCGTTGTAATCATCGCAAAATTTTTCCTCTCGTAATATTTTCTCTCTTCCTTCTCTTTTCCTTTTTAACCTCTTTTTCTTCCTTTTTGAAGGGAGAAAATAAAAGTCAGAAAGAAAGAGAAAAGAGAAAAGAAAAGAAAAGAAGAGAAAGAGGAATTCTTCTGCAGGGTCTCACTTGACCTTAATTTTGAAGATATTTGAAATAACTCGCCTCCGTTTTGAAATATTTGCGGGAAAACTGGGAGACGGGATTCGCTCGTCGGTACGAGGTTCGACCGTTCCTGGCGCCTTTACCAGGGGTAATCGAACCAAGGGTCGAATTCATGCATTTTGCTTTGCCTTAATATTACCTAAGAATTTATCATAAGTCTAAATGCACAAAGAATCATGCTTGTGCAATGCAAGGATGTATGCTCCTTTTGAAAATAATTTGAAAAATTCCCAAGTGTTTTTGAGATGAATCTGATAATGGAGTGAAGAAATGATTTCTAATTTTTAGAACTTAAGATTTAAAGTTCTAAGTTTTTAGAATAATCAGAGTTTGAGAATAAATCTTGACTTTGAAAAGGAATGATTCTGAAGTTGAGATAAAAGGAGAAGAAAGGAAATTTCAAAGTCATAAATGGACTTTGAATCAGAATAGAGATGAAATGGAATTGAATTCTATCTTTAAAGTTTGAAATCAGAATGAAATGTGGGAAATAGAATTGATTTGAAAGTTTGGAATTCAAGGTGGAATTTAAATCCAAAGTCTGGATTTTAAATTAAGATCAAAATTGAATTCTGGATTTAGAATCCGAAAATGGGAATTGGTTCTGAATCTGGGATGAAATGAAATTGGTTTTAAGAATTGGAATCCAAGATGGAATTTGGATCTGAAATTTTGAATGGAATTGGATCCAAGATTTGGAATCCAAGATGGAATTTGGATCTGAAGTCTGAGATCCAAGATAGAGTTGGACTCTGGACCCTAAGATGGATTTTGGATCTAAAGTCTGAGACCCAAAGTGAAGCTGGATTTTGGACCCTAAAATGGAATCAGATCAGAAGTCTGAGATCCAAAGTGGAGGTGGGTTCTGGATCCTAAAATAGATTTGGATCTAAAGTTCAAGATCCAAAGTAGAGATTGTACTTGGAAATCTGGATCCAAGTTGGGATTAGGATTTAACTTTGGATTTGGATTCTGAAAAGTTAAAATAGGATCTTTAAAGATGGATCTGGGTTTTGAAAACCCCGATTGAATTTAAAACTTTAGGAAGATTGAGATTCAGAATCAATCTCATCTTTGAAATTTGAAGAAAACTCGATTTTGAATCATAAGATAAATCAGAAACTTCAAAGTTTAAATCAAACTTTGAATTTTGAATTTGAATTGGAATTTTGGAGTTTGGATATAAAATGGTTTTGAAATTCCAAAGTCAATTTGGACTTTGAAATTGAGGTAGAATTGGAATTTGAAATAGAAGTTTGAAGAAAGATGTTCAAAATCACTTGGGTTTTTGAAAAAGAATTTTGAAAATATGATGCAATTCTATCCTAAATGATGAATGAATTTGAATGATTTTGAAATAGGACTTTGAAGAGCTATTTCATTCTTTAAGTGAATTAAGTATGAGGTTGAAGATATAATATATCCCTGACTATGGTCATTGAATATATTATATAATAACTACATTTAAATTCAAGTGAAGAATAAAATATATTTTTTTGGTGCTTTTATAGAATTTAAAATGAAATTAACTCTCAATATGCCCTAACTATGGCCATTGGTATATGTATTGAATTAATTTTAAATTAAATTTTGATAAAAGAGGAAAATATTTAAAGAAAATATGATGATTTTTGAAAAGGATCCAGTGTGGATCCAGTGTTATTTTATAAAAGATAAAAATACTAAGTCTTGTTTACATCCTGACTATGGCCATTGATGTAAATCATCAACTTAGAATTAATTACCTCTTACGAAATAGTGCACGTGCCATTCGTGTTTCACCATTGTGAGAATTTGAGAAATAAAGGCAAAAAGCTTGAAAATGAGCCATTTATGACATTTACAATGCTCATACATTCTATCCAAAGCAAGAAATATAAATTCTCATTAAGATCTAATTTATTACAATATACAAAATTGAATTTACAACTCAAAGCAATGACTTTATCCACATATTCCCTGCAAAACAACCGGGTTAGTATGAAAAGAAAAGGAAAATCACACATATCATATGGAAATTAATAGTGAAAAGGCTCATATGCCAAGATATATATGACAAAAAGGATGGAAAATGATATATACATATATATATATATATATACATATATACACCTCCGGTGACATACATGCAACATAGATAGATGAGAGTGATACTGGCATCTACAGGCTGGGAAGAAGTGCTATTGATATGTTGCCATGCTATTTACAGGTGTTTGGGAAAAGGAATACAGCAGGGGAAAGTTGTTGTGGAGAAGCCGAGTTCATATCAGACCCTTCCCCACCAGTGACTATTGTAATGGGGCCTTAGTTGATTGGCAGTCGTTGGCCAGGGCCTTGCATGAAACAGATAAAGCAAGCTCACAACCTGTTTTGTTGTTTAAGCTATGTAGGAAAAAGCTGCAATAAATGGAATTACTGATGTCCTACCTTTTCGGCTATCATGGCTGAGATTAAAGACAGGGTCCGACTATCATTAGAGGCTTGATAGGGCTGGAGGGACAATGGTGTGCTGGTAGTGCAGTGAATATACACAGTTATAGGAAAATAAGTGCAGAAATGTGAAGGTATGGGTATAGCCACAGTTGGCTATATGAGATTCCTATGTTCTCAGGATGGAACATGTACAGTGAGGGGGAGTCAACTCTGGTGCTTTTGATAGCAGAGTATATGCTTTTAATACCTTGATTGATATGATGACGACATGTCCCATGACATGCTAAAAGCATGTCAAATAATATGCTAGAAGTGCAAAAGGTTGTGCAAGAGTGGTGGTTCTGCTGGGCTGTAGATGGATGACAGGTCAAGGCATTGCCGGAGGCTATGCTATGGATTATGAAGTGATAAGAGACACACAAATGCTGTGAGACAGGGTGCATAGCAAAATGTGTTGTGTGGTGAACACAACGTGCAACAGTGAGGTAAGGATAAAAATGCAGTGGGAAGATGGGATATGGTGTGCAGGGGATGGCTGCAGATATCAGCTAGAAATTTTGAAATACCCTATGATGGCGTGGGCAGGTTGCTATGCTATATGATAATTGCTAAGTGGATCACGGCAACTGTGAAATGGTATGAGTGGAATTTGATTTGGCAAACGCAGTGACAAATGGCACAATAAATGTTGACCATCGTCAAGAAAGGTTTCTTTGCAGCAACTAACTTACTTACAGGGGCTTTGTGAAAGTGCACCTATATGACAGGGGAAGGAATATGGCAGCGAAGAGGTATATGCAAGTAGAGTTGTAGCCGGGAGTGTGTGTAATGCAGTGAATCAACAAATGTGCATGCAATGAAAGAAGGATTGCTGTAATGAAATGCGAGTTACTGCAGTGAACTGAGAATTGAAAATACATATGTACTGAAACATGATTTGTTATAACATAACAGGAATTTGATATAATAACAGAACCCAATGCCCCCAGAAAATATAAAGAGAATACATACCTGTAGATATCTTCTTTCAAGAAAAGAGGGGTAACCAGCCTAAAGTGAAGATGTATATACAGTTTATCAAATAATGTGGTTGATGAAATTCAAGAAACCCATGAAGACACCGTGAAGCCTTGTTCTTATATGATCTGACCTAGTAAATGACTCTGATTTCCTGAACATATTGACTGGTTATTCTGAGAGATTGATTAGTAGTTTACTCCAAGTCAAGTAAGTAATCTCTCTTTCTTCTTAATGTGCACTTTTTGTAACTCATCAAGAAGCTTGGTATCTTCTTTTTTACACAAAACAAAAACAGAAACTACAAATCATTGAAACAGAAGAGTGAGTTGATCTGTTATACAAACCAAATTGAAGCAGAAGACGAAATCCTAATAACTAGAAATGCTGATAAGATAAATTTAGGCAAATGGCTCTACAATAGTAACGCCATGACGGGAGAACAGAACATGCGTGAGTTGGGGAATGGACACATGATTTCAAATAAGAAAAATTGAGTGCATAAAAAAAAAGAGATTCTATATACTACAGAATCGGATATCACTGATGTTATATTAAGACGTCCCTCTCTGGCTGTGGTTTTAACAGAGTGTATTGCATGTAATGTATTGAATAAATTTTGTAGTAAATCATAAGGAGATGATAAACCAAAATTAGAGATAGTGTATGTGAATGAAATGTGTAATAGAAGATGATTCATGAATGCACAGAAAAAAAAAAGAGACAGAGGATGCATCGATCATGAACTGATATTTTTATTTGTATAGACCGTATAATTTCAACAAAATAGACCAAAATAATAAAAAAAAATATACAAAATATAGATACTGGATGTTATGACTTGAGCAAGCTGTATGAGTAATAACTGTGCACGCCATTGGCGCAGGAGGCTGGAGATATAAACAAAAAAGAGATCAAAGCACGTAGCAGTGCTTCAGATGAAATGAATAATAGGCATTTGGTAAAACATGAACGAGAGACCACAACCAAGAAAATCTGATCTGATACTGGATCAGATCGAACATCACTTGGGGAGGTCATCTCTTCCTTTAGATATGATTGAGGCCAAAACAATGATACGATTGGGAGGCATCATTGATTTCCATCAAAAGAGAATTTAAGGATCCAATGTAAATCTCATGATCGAAATGAAAATAATAAAAAAACAAAAAACAAAAAAAGAAGAGACTGCAATGCTAATGAGGGGCTGAATATAAATAGATAGTACATCTAAAATTTGAGGGAAATTGATAAACATGAGAAGAAATTGTGGGAACAAATGTCCCTTTATTATTGCACAAAGGTAGGTTGATGTTGCCCGAGCAACTCAACACTGCCAGGGGTGCGTTAAAACGAAATGGAGAAAGAAGAAGCAAAAAGAAGATAAAGAAGAGAGGGAAGAAAAAAATAAAAATAAGAAAAAATAAAAAATAAAAGAAGCTAAACAAGAATTTCAGGTAAGACAACGGAGATGGGGGGGGGGTATAGATGGCTTACCCGATTTGCTTGTGGGAGTCAGGAAGGGCCTTTCTTAGTCTCTTTTTCTGATTGAGAGGGGAAGGTGGATCAACCTTCCTGTTCGCAGGATTTCTGAAGGAAGGGATATGGCTTCTTCTCCTTTCTACTGAATCTTCAGAAAACCAGGAAAGGAAGGAGGGTCGATGTGTGATGGAAATGGAAGATGTTGATAATAGATCTGTATTCTTGCTGCAGAGATCTGGAAGGAGGGAATTCTTCAGTAGCCTGGAGGGGAAGCTTGTTGAATGGAGAATGGATTGAAATCCTTCGTTCTGAAGAAAAACTGATGAAGTTGTTGGATTGTAATGGGTATGTGAAAGTTAGATGATCGACACCAGAGGAAAAAAAATGGATGATCCTCAACAGAAGATCGATGTCTCTTCTTAAAGAGATCATAGAGGCTTCGAGAGAGGAAATGGTTGAAGATTAAGGGTGGAGAGAAGAAGGTTTGTTGAGGATCGGACGATGGAGAGAGGAGGGGGAAACGCGCGGGAAGGAATCTGTTAGAATTTTCCCCTTTTTCCATAAAGGAGGTCCCCTTTTTAGGAAATTTTTGTAAACTGGTTAAAAAGTGAGGTTTTTAGAAAAATCAACTTAAAAAGTTTCAAAACCATTTGTTTTCTTCGTAGTTTTTCCAATTTTTTTGGTTTTTGTGTTTATTTTTCATTTTTTTGTATTATTTGGAATAAAATCCTAAAGTCTTACGAGAAAACAAAGATTAAAACTAATTTTTTTGTGTTTTTGTGAAATATTTACACAAGGAAGTTTTCTGAGAACTTAAGGCAATTTTCGAGAAAATTTCTTCAAAAAATGGATTTATATCCGGATTTTTAAGAAATATTTGAGGTTTACAACCTTGAACTGATAAATATAGGGTTGTGGATCCAACAGAGCGTCGGATGAATTGTCTGAGTCATTTAGAATCATTTTTTGGTATTTTTGTAATTTTAATTTGGAAATCAGACATCGAGGCTCAGATTTGGATTTAGAACACCGGGTTCGGCTTCGAAGTTGATTTTGAATGAAATTTGATCCAAAAAAATCTGAAGAACAACTGAAAATTAGCTTTGATTTTCTCAGAAAATGGAACCAGGGGCAAAAGGGTCATTTTGTAAACCTTTGAAAAGTTTGGGGTGTTCACACTCGCACACTTTTTCTACTGGATTTAGCGAAGCTGGGTTGGCTAGTAATTGATCAACTTACGTGATCAACTAGTTCACTTTGATTTGCAACTCATGTCCGGACCCAGCTTTGAAAATCTCTCCTTTCTTAGGACCACTAGGAATAGGTGTGGTCCTATTAAGTCGTGAGGACAGGGTATGATGCATGGCATTTTCGCTTAATGTATCAAATAGGGCCCATGCCTCATTCTCGCTCTTGAGCATGAACGTGCCCCCACACGAAGAATCAACCATTTGTCAGTCTTTCTCGATCAGGTCATCATAAAAGTACTGCACCAATTATCAATGAGGCACCTGATGGTGGAAGTACTTGCAGAAAAGATCTTTCATCCTCTCCCAAGTCTCATAAAACTATTTCCCTTAATCTGAGAAAATCTGGTGATGGCTTTTCGATACTGATCTGTCTTACCAATCGGAAACTATTTCTTGAGGAACTCTCTTTGCATGTGTTCCCAAGTGGTAATCAGAATTATATCTGAAGCCTTTAGCCAATGCTTAGCTTTATCCTTGAGCGAGAAAGGGAACAATGTCAACCTCAACGCGTCATCCCCGAAATTGTTGATCCACATCGTAGAGCAGATCTTGAGGAACTCATCGAGATGATGGTAGGGGTATTTGTTGCTTAGGCCATAAAAAGATGGAAGCATTTGGATTATGTTGGCCTTTATCTCAAAATGTTGAGCTCCTACAACAGGTCTAGAGATGCAGAAGGCGAGAGTACATTCATTAGGAATGAAATACTCCCTCAGAGGATGAGTCAACTGTTGATCCTGAGCCATGGGGCCAGATAGATGGGCTATCCTAATAAGAGACTCAGGGTCCTCAACTATATGAGCAAGCTCGGGGTCAAGCGAGTGTCGCCCTTGCATGCACTTGAGGGTAGACCTGTGCAACAACCATCCTAAGAAACTGGTTTTGTATCTACCTAACGTGCAACGCGGCAAAACAACAACAAACCACAAAGCAGGTAAAGAAAAAGACTACTAGAAAGCAGTAAACAAGCACCATACACTTGCAACCAAACATATATTATGCGAAAAGTAAACTATGAGTACGATACCAATCATGCACAGTCACCTCCTAAGGGAAGCCTAATAGGTGGGCCGTGTAGAAACAGTAAGTTGGTCTCTATGGCCCGCAAGCATCATGGTTCTACTCCTAAGTACTAAAAAAAACTAGCAATCCTAAATAAGTAATCAGGAAAATAAACTAGCAATCCTAAGCAAAGAACAGAAAGGAAACTAGCAACTTAAGTAAAATGAGAACACACAATAGGCAATAAAGTGAATACTCGTATTTCAATCATCGTTTCCCAGCAACAACGTCAAAAATTTGATGCAACTTTTTTAATGGAGTATTTTAAAAAGATATTTTTAGTAAAAACGTTTGTGCATATCGTGTATCAAATAATAAAAACAGGTTCACACTAGTGGTGAAGTCTGGGTCAAACTCAGGGAGCGACAAAAATACTTTGTATTCCACATAAAAGCTAAACTAATCTTTATTGCCTTGAAAATAAAAATAATTAATTAAATAAACTAACTAAGAGTGCAGCCCTCTGCAGAGGGCTTAAACAAATAAATAATAGTGCCTTATTACAAACCCAATGAATGAAATAAAATAAAAAAAAAACATAATCTAAAAGAAAGAGAAAAGTCTTTAGTGCTTGAGCTTCTAGTCTCTCCCTTGAGCTTTGGTTTTCATTAGATATGGGGTTTGCCTGAGGGGCTCTTTGAGGGCCTGAAGGGCTTTTTAAGGGGACCTTTTGGGGACCTCAAAGGGTTGTTCAGGAGTTTTCTGAGGGCTCATCACACGGCTGAATACTTTCCTGCAAAAGTCACAAAATGAAACACAAAACAGAGAAAGAAAACTACAAGAAATTCAAGTTTAGTTTCAGCTAAAAATCATAAAAAAAACTGAAATAAACTAACATAAAATAAACTAACTATATGTAACTATGAACTAACTTGTAACAACCTGAAACACTAGATGACAAAATAACAAAACTAACTAACTATCAAGAAACTAATTCATGTAACAACTAACTATGACTTTATTCAAGAAATCAAGAAACTAATTAAACCAAAAGATCAAGAAAGCAATCTGCTGAATATGGCTCCCAACTAATTAATTAATCTAGCATTAATAGGTAACACAAATTGACAAAACTAAAGGAAGAAAATTAACTAACAAACAATATTAATCGATTAACAAGAATCAATTAAGATTAGTTATTAAACTAAATGCAAGAGGAAAAACTAACTAATAGCCAAATGACACATAATGAAACATACTATACGAATTTTTAGAATTAATAAATAAATACTAAAATAAAAAATTTAGCATAAACTAATTAATGCCTAAATGAAATAAAAAAGCAAAAAATTGACTATTTAAGAATGCATGATAAATCAAAAGTGAATCTAAAGTACATAACGTGGATTGAATTTGAACTAAACTAAATAGAATTAATCAAAAACTACCTTAAGCAAAATATCCTATGCTAATTAATAAAAAAACAATAATCAAGAGAGAACCAAAAATTGGCTAGACACAACACATCTAATTAAAAACAACAATTACGATTAAACATTATTTTCTAAACTAAACTACCAGACATGCATGCTGAAATTAAAATAATATAAATACTAAAAAAATAAAACAACAACTAACATGCTCTATTAAAATCGGCTGGAATATAAAATCTAATTATTCTACTTTACTTTAACTATCGATTATCTATGTGGACAATAATTCAAGTAAAAACTAACTAACATAATAAAAGCAATCAAGTCTATTGGACTAACATGAAAACATGATCTAACATCAATACATACGTAAAAACAAGATCTAACAATATACTATTAAAAAAAAGAATTAAAACTAAAACAAGAAACCTTAATTGGCTAATATTATTAAATCTAATCTCAAATTAATTAAACTAATTTCTGAAACTAAACTAACTAAATCTAAGAAAACAACAACACCTATCGTGAAACAAGAATAACAACTAAAAAAACAAGTATCTATTGTAAACACCTCAAATTTTCCAAAAATTCCAAAAATTCCCTTTTTGCCCCTGGCCTCATCTTTTGAATAAATCGGGTCAATTTTTAATCAAAATTCTATTTATTTCTCGGATTCACTGGAATCCAGACTCAATTTTCATATCTGACCCAATTTTAGACCCAGATCTGGTATCCGAATCCAATTATGATCTCGAGTCTTCTATTCTTCAAAAAAAATCAAAAAAATCAATTTGTGGTATTTTCTTAGATATTTTATCTAAATCCAATCTCAGTTCGAGATCCAAAATCAATATTTTATCAAAACCTTGGATTCAAATCCATTTTGGGGTTCATTTTTTGAAATAAATCATATATTTTATAAAAAACCTTATTTAAGAAAAACTTACAATTTCAAAACGAATGTTTTATAAAAATCTTTCAAAAAACCTCATTTTGGATCCCCTATTTTAAATCTTCATGTCGTCCTCGTATTTTCTTAATTTTCTCTTTTTAGAATATATATAAAAGAAAAAGATTTCTTTAGAAAATAGCCTTAAACCCTCTTTTTGAAAAAACGTTGTAAAATACAACCACCATTTTAAAATTTTTGAAAAATTCGAGGGATCATTTTTGAAAGGAGCCTAATGGCTTTATGTTATAAAACAGAGTCAAAGGCTCCCTTCATTCTCACCGCTTCTTCACCCCTCCACCCCTTTATTCTTCTTCTCTTCATTCTTCGTCTTCTTATTCTTTTGGTTGCCTCTGGTTCTTCCCAAATAATTTGAAGGAGGTCGACACCCCTGCAGTTACAGATGAGTAATCGTCTCCCTCCTCTTTGATTCTTTGTAAAAACTCTTTTCCCCTTTCATAGCATTTCTTCATTTTAATGGTCGTTCTTCTTCATTTTCTTCTTTTATCGTAAGGCATCAAGGGTGGGATCGACCTGCATATAGTAGGATCGACCCATCTGTTGCTACATCAATGGAGCAATCCGACTCCAACACTTGTTTTGTTCCTTTCTTTTAAAATTTCTCTATATTTAAGCACTTTGAATATTAATTGATTCAGCATTTTTTTTATTATCTTTTGATCTTGATTTTCTGTTGATATTATCGATTTCTCATTTCCTTTCCTTATTTCGATTTTGGTTTCCTGTTTACTCTGACTTCTCATTTATGCTTGATTTTTGGTCTTGATAACATCCGATGGCATCTCATTCATTTTTTTTTTGTTATTCTTCTTTTCTTCTTCTGTTTTCTCTTCTTCTCGTCATTGAATTTCAGTAGTTTATACACATCGATACTCTCACCATCGCCTTGTGTATTACTATTTCGATGTATATTCTATCTTATTTTTTGTTCCCTT
Organism: Nuphar pumila; assembly: GCF_984573655.1. Lineage (NCBI taxonomy): Eukaryota > Viridiplantae > Streptophyta > Magnoliopsida > Nymphaeales > Nymphaeaceae > Nuphar > Nuphar pumila. Next base: position 85,423,018 of record NC_143251.1, on the reverse strand, counting down.
TTATAGTTAGTTCTCTATTCCATTTTGAATGATTGGCCTGCATTTTGCAGCGAGATGTTTGTTATTTCTTCTTTTATTTTTTTTTTTGATTTCTTGTAATATTTTGTTCTGTGCTTTATTTTCCAAAGACGCCATTCATAGGGTGGTCTACATTTTAGGAGATATTAGTCTTGTAATTTGGGGTTCTGAAGATCTCCTTCGGCGATTTTACATTTTCTGAGATGGATTATCATTCTCCATCAGTAGATCTGTGTCTCACTCGTCATTTACATCATCCAGATTCTCATCTCTAAAAGAATTTAACATCCAACATTTGCATACATTCCCTTCACAATACCCCTTACATCTGCGTTTCTTTTTTTTTTTTTACTGCCAACATGATCATTCATTACTTAAGCATCTCATTTTGTGCATTGATTCGTGCTATCATAGGTTGACATGTGGTAATTCTGACCCCTATTCTATTTCCAGTTTGGTTTTCAGTTTTGTGTTTTAACTTCTCATTTTATTTCTGAATAGTCTGTAATCTTTGCATAAGGGGGTTCAATCATAATATCTTTTGTTTAAATCCTCCCCACTACCATTTCCCATAATGTTATCTACCTGCCCAATTGTGCACATGCTGTTGCAGCCATACCATCAATATCATCTCCATTCCACCTACACTAAGTCTCATTACACCATCCCCTCTTTCTAATACAAAGATCTCTTCAGAGCTATTACAAGGGGTATAGCTGGGGATTCTGAGCTCTACCCACCTTGTCAAAACTTTCAATATGGCTAACATATGAGGGGATATAGAACAAAAACCCAAACGAAGTACCTTCGGGAGTATATGGGAACCTTGCTGGATCAAATCGCCATGTGGCAAATCACACATTGTTTATCTCAATGGATTGATTGGTGATGAAATCCAGGAATATTATTTTGACATGACATGGTTTTGTCAGCTGAATGATTCCCTATCCCTAAAACATGCTCCCTTGTCTTTGCTATTGGACAAGTTCAGGCTCAGAAAAAGAGAGGTAAGTCCTTGCGAATTTCTTGTTATGTATGCCTTGAGGTAACTTGCTTGTGACATGTAGGTATGATAACCAAGGATCACTCTGCCTAAAAACCAGAAGCTTGTTGAAGGGTACAGTATCACTGATCGCAACAGCCTACTATGTTGAGTCGTCGTCTGTAAGACCCTGAGCAATGATGATTCCACTAATTAAAGCATTATTTAATGAAATGTTTTGTGTCAGATTGAAGTAGCCACAACAAACTACATGTCCTAATTAGGTTCTTCTTTCCTTCCTGTTTTAAATTTAATGTAGGTAATCACACATTAAATTCTTTTTCTTTTCTTTTTCTTTTTCTTTTGATTTCTTGTTCTCATTTTGATTGCCTCTTTGACCTTGATTATCTATTTATGCTTTCGGTTCCTTATCTTCATCTTTCATTTTATATCATAGTCGGTTCTCATTTCATTTTTTTTATAAATACACTTGATTCGAAGGTATGCTTTTGCATTTCACACTTTATAGTCCAATCTGTGTGCACTAGACTTTGTGGCAATGTGAATTTGATAAACCCACCATTGATTAGATGTTAATTGTATAGCTGCAGGCCTGTGAATTCGTATTCACTCGTGTTTGGTTATTTCCATATCATAAATCTAATTTAGTGCATTTGTTCCTCATTTTTACATGCATTGCGATCATTGCATTTACGCTTACCACTCTTATGTACATTATTTGTAGTTGCACAACAAATATACATATCACTGTTGTTTCCTTCATTGCCTTATCCCATTTACACAGTCATTTACCTAGCATTTTCACTATCTGTACACAAAGTCTTTTGCCTATGATAACCTGCATATTTTGTACAATATGCACATCACCTGTATACAATACCTGTGTCATTAAGTTGGCCCAGTGTCTCGGTTCCCTCATCTGAGCACCATCACTCTGTAGTGGCAATGAACAATTCAGCAATAAAAAAAAATTCAAAGCTTTGTGGTCGGATATCAAGTCCAATTTCTAAAGGATTTTCCTATTCCCTTGCTCGGCATAGAAGAAATATGTCACCATCATTTATGTTACCCCTCTCTCTCTCTCTCTTTGACGATTCTAGAATATTGGAAAATGTTTGTTCTCTTGCTTATGTCAGTATGGTATGATGTTGAAAAGTGATAAGCAAAATGGAGATCAATGCTCGGATTCTCAGTTGCACGATTTGAATAGAGACAGAGAGTCAAATGATATCAAAAAAATTCATCGCATCCTAGTGTATACCAGGGGCCAAATGCAAAGCAGATTGATCCACATGGTCTGGATGGAGTTGATTCCAAAGGAATTCAACCTGCTGAAGATAATTGTTTGGGCAAAACCCATTTTCGCTTGTTTCAGAATGGTGGAATTTGCAGTCATGATAGGGTGTTCAAATCTTTTACCGTATAAGTATTTAGGTGACATGAAGTCTTGACATCTAGGTGTTAGTTACCTACAGTTATCCATTTGGAACATTTCTGCACTACATTAATTGTGAATCATCACTCTTTATTCATCAATTCTCACTTAAGGCACATCATTTACACAACATCCGTGCATTTGCACAGTGTATTACCACATGCCTCTTTTATCACACCCATTCCACATATACACCCTACAACATCCCCAACATTCCATGATCACCTTCACTTCCTATATTTGTTGTACCAGTCATCTCATTTATCAACACCGTTGCAGCAAAACCTCCAGCCACCCTCACAGTCCAGCTCGTTATACCTGCAATCCCCTCTTCACCTACTCACTGCCTTCAACACTTGTTGTCTTTGCTTATATACAACAGACATCATTCCCCCCCCCCCCACACACACCTTGTTGTCCATTTATAGCAGCAGCACCAGCTACTTACCCTCTTCATAGCCATTTGCTAAATTGTCCCCTTTACTCCGCTGCTATAGCACCCACACTTTACAAGTGCATAACATCATGTTATCTTGTCTTCAGCACCTATATTACCCCCATCACCTGCACCATTTAAAATTCTTCACTAATCACTCACAGTATCTACTGTGAACCACTTGTTAGAGGCATCTTGCTAATATTTCCAGCCACCCTTCATTGAATTACTTACCAGCTGCAACATCTGTTTCACTATTCATATCTGTTTTCACAACACCTGCTGCATCTTCTACCTTTTCACCCATCCCTTGTCACCGGCACACTCCACCATGCTTTGCACAACACCTACATGCAACACCCATGCATAATATTATATAGCAACCCACAAGACTTTGTTAGCACCCTTCCCAGCCTGTGCATCTATCACTTGTATTTCCACCACTATCATCCACTGCCTTCACACTTATTGATGTACATGATGAGAGCTTCAGTCTTTAGTAAAGCTCTACCTTCCTATCAATGTAGCTGGTTTCAAAAGTAAAAATCTAAAGTCAAATTCACAACAATGATCATTGTACATTTCACTGTATATATCTTATTGTATCCATTCATCGTAGGCATATGAATCAGTTTATTAAAAGCATGTTTGATTCATTATGTAAAACCCGCATTTAAAAAAAAAAAATTATCGGACCCGACCCGAGCCCATCGTCGTTAGGGTTTTAAAACCCGACACAAGAGAAAGGGTTTTAAGAAAAACCCTTTCCCCTGTGCGCCGCAACTTTAAGAGCACCAGTGGAGGACAAGGGGAGGAACACCTCCCCCTTGCGTCTCCTTCTTCCCTGCGCACGGCTCCAGTGCCGCCGCTGCTGCAACCCCCGCCGACGTCGATCGACGATGCCAACCATCGTCGTCGACCTCTTCCCAGGTACGTTGTCTCCTCCCTCTTCTCCCCCTCACCCCCCTCTCTGTCACCTCGCCGGGAGGCCGACAGGCGGCGCACGACCCCTGCCGCGCCTCCCACCTCCCCTGTGCCCATCAGAGGCCCGACAGGTGGCCTACGAGCCCCTGTCGTCCCCTTTTTCCTCCATGGGGGGGTTCGCCGGAGTGCTGACAGGGGGGCCAATGGCCCCTACGACACCCCCTCGCCCCGATCTCTCTCTCTCTCTCTCTCTTCCGCAGGGGTTTGTCCCCCTGCCATTGTCCTTTCATCAGACGGCAGGGGCTCGGCCCCTGCCGATTCGCTGTCGTCGGCAGGGGCTCGACCCCTGCCGATTCGCTGTCATGGGCAGGGGCTCGACCCCTGCCGATTCCCTGTCATCGGCAGGGGCTCGACCCCTGCCGATTCGTTGTCGTCGGCAAGGATGCGACCTCTGCCGTTTCAGTGCTGTCGGCAGGGGCGCGACCCCTGCCGCTTCAGTGCTATCGGTAGGGGCTAGCCCCTGTCGCTTCGGTGCCGTCGATAGGGGTGCGACCTCTGCCGCTTCGCTGTTGTCGGCAGGGGCTAGCCCTCTGTCGCTTCGCTGCCGTCGGCAGAGGTGCAACCCCTGCCGCTTCAGTGTTGTCGGCAGGGGTGCGACCCTTGCCGCTTCAGTGTTGTCGGCAAGGGCTAGCCCCTTGCCGCTTCGCTGTTGTCGGCAGGGGTACGACCCCTGCCGCTTCAGTGCTGTCGGCATGGGCTAGCCCCCTGCCGCTTCGCTGCTGTCGGCAAAGGCTAGCCTGCTATCGTTTGGCTGTCATCGGCAGGCGTGCGACCCCTGCCACTTCAGTGTTGTCAGTAGGGGTGCGACCTTTGCCGCTTCAGTGTTGTCTGCGGGGAGCTCGCTCCCTGTCGCCTTGCTATTTTCGGCAGTGGCTCTTCCCTGTCGCCCTGTTGTTGTCGGCAGTTGGGGGATCACTCCCTGCCGCCTAATCCTACCCTTCCCCCGTCTCACCATTAATTATATTAGTATAATTGAATATTTCACACTCTTGCAAATTTACGCAATGAGTCTAGTTCGCGCTCCGTGGCCCCACCCTCGTATCATCCACACCCGTAGACGTACGCAGCTGCACGACATCCCGAGGTAGGGTAAAGTCGCACAAAAGGGCAATTGATGAACGTATTTAAGTTGAAATGATTAAGATGCCATGCTAGATATGCTTAGAGTTATATTGCTTCTGCATTGCGTATTATCATGTTTGTATGCTCATGGGTCGGGGTACAATTTCATTCTTCGATCATTATTTTGCATAGTTACTTATGAGTTTGAGGTGATGCCATTTGTTTTCAAAAATTAGGTCATTTTGCAGAGTCCAGTTAGTTCAGGACTCTATTTCAGAGTTCTGATCGAGTTAGGAGTCTAACCCTAACTGTGTTTTTTGACTCATTTCACCATTTTTTGATAAAATCTTTCAAAAACCTTTCATTTGGCTTTTTAAAATCTCAAAGTCCTGAGAGTTCAGGACTCTAACTCGGAGTTCCAGTTCGCTTGAGACCCTATTTTCAAAGATTCTGAATTTCAATTATTGATTTTAACCCCTTTTCAAAGTTATTTTTAGTGTTTATTTCAAATTTCTCAAAACCTGATGTGGGCCCACTCAGTCGGCGCCACATCCAGAGGAGTTCTAACCCAGTTAGAACTCTATGTCATTTCAAAACTTTTAATTTCAAGCCTACTTTTGAAAATCTTTTGAAAACTTTCTCAATTTCAAGTTTTAAAATCATTTTTTTTTTTGAAAAACTCAAGTAGGGCCCACTCGGGGTGGTGCCATATTCGAGTAAGTCAGGGCTAGACTAGGGTTAGTCAGTGTCTTGGTTAGTGTTAGAGGTTTAGAAGGGTCAAAAGTTATTTTAAAAACTCATTTTGAAGTTTGGATTTTAAAACTAGTGTTTTTAAAGGTTTTTAAAGAACTTTAAAAACCCAAATGTGGAAAATGCCAAGTGGCATCACATTTGGGGATTTTTTAGGATTAGCTAGGGGTTAATTAGGCATTATTTAGGATAATTTAGGCTAGGGGTATATAGGTCATTCCACCCCAAAATCGCCCCCCCCCCCTTTAGAAGTCCAAAAATTTCAAAATTGCTAATTTTCAAAACCTAAAAAGTTTCTATAAATTGAGACCCATAGGGGGTCGATTTTTCCAGCCACCTTTAGAGCAAGTCTTGGAGCTTCTCTCTCCTCTCCAGCCCTTCCTCCATTGCTGCAACTCCAAGGTGAGAAATTTTATTAATTTCTTTAGTTTTATTTAATATTTTTCATGATTTAATGCTAGTTTAACCATTGGTACCATCTATTTCATGGATTCAACCATGATTCAACCTCAAGAACTATCAAGAACGGTCCAAGAAGATGATCTAACACTGTTTTTAGTGTTTTCCAGGGATTCTAATCCATTAGAATTGATTTTAGCACTATTCTTTTTATTATTAACCAATAAAACATGTGATTTACCCTTTTTATGGGTTAAATCCATGTCTTTAAAGGTAAAATCAAATTTCAGTCATTGATTCCTTGATTTTATTTTATTTATTTGTTTATTTATGTTTATTTTACGTTTTCCAGTATAGAAATAATTTTTATTTACTGTTTTATGGTTTGTTTTATTGTTTTTCATTAGTTAAGGCATGATTTCTTAAGTTTCTTAGATTTCTGTGTGTTTTTTAGTTTAGAACAGTAAAACGCATGCTGTTTCAGATTGAAATATTTATTGTTTATTCCTGATTTTTTTATATGTGATGCATGCATATCTAAAGGAACTACTGTAAAAAAATCAGAGGTTTTGGACCTCGGGAACCCTGTCAGAAAAATCCGACATCAAATCGGGGTTTTAAAACTTTAAAATCGTTGTTAAAATCAAGAAGGTAACTTGCTGTTATGATATTTTTCTCATCTTATATCCGATTTTAGATCTGTAAAATGACATGGATTCATATTGATTAGATCTAGCTACTGTGAAATTTTCAAAATTTTTTATTACTATTTAGTATTTTTCCTCTGTCAGAAACTCTGATTTTCAATTTAAAACTCGTTAGGGTTTTCCAAAACCCTAATCAGACTTGTGTTGTTTATAAATCCCAAACTACAGATCCGATTCATGATCTTTAAAACGTGAGTATTGTTATTTTTCTGTCAACTGTTTACTGTTAAAATCTCAGATATTTTGAATGAGTTATGCTATTTATCCCAGAATTTTCAATTGAAAGTATCAGTCAGGAACAAAGTTAAAATCAATATATTCAAGTCCGGATTGTCGGATGGGTATCTCCCTGGTTTTAAAAACTTTTTCATATCTGTAAACAGGAAAAGTTATGTTTTCTTGTCTATTTGTACTCTGTAAAAATTCATAAATTTCCATGGAGGTTTGACCCCTGGTTCGGGTCTTGGACTGAGACTGGTTGGTGAGCTAGGTCAAAACTAGCATATTTTTAGGGTTTAATGCAATTTTCGGATTAATTTAATGCCAAAAAATATTTTTATAATTCTAATTTGATATTAGGGTTATAACAAGTGCAGGTACCAATTTTGAGGATTTTTAGAATCTGTTTGATGCTTGAATGGTTTGAATTGCAAAACAGGGCACCCGAAGAATTCCAAAACACTGCAAAAATCACAAAATTTGTGATATTCTTGGATTTTCGTGCATAAGCATATATTTTTAGGGTTTAATCATATTAGGATGCTTTAGGTTTAATTTGATGCTAATTTGATTTCATTTAGTGCATAAAACCTAAGTTTTTACCAAAATATTTTCTAAAAGCCCTTATTTCAAGGCCATAGTCTTGCTATCGGGGGCAATTTGGTCATTTGACCTAAATTTCGAAATCCCTAACCCTAATTTTCATATTTTTAATCATGTCATAGCATATTTAGTTTGATTTATTTGCATTTGAATTTCAAAACTTGCATTTTACCAAATATCTTTCTGAAAACCCTAATTTCAAGGCCATAGTCTTGTTATTAGGAGTATTTTGGTCATTTTGACCCCAATTTCGAAATTTCATATCTTATCTTCCTTATTTATTCAATTTTATTTCATACTTTATCATTTTGATTTAATGGAATCATGGCAAAAGGCTTATATCTAGCAAAATCCAGCAATTTCCTGATATTGCTGGATAAATCTAGAAAAGCCAACATATCGTCACTAACTAGTTTTTCTAGTTTTGCAGGAACATTGAAGACTTTATTTTCCTTTATTTCATGTATTTAAATTTCAATAGTGATGTAAACTAAATTAAACTTTGGAATAAGAATTTACATTTCCTGCTTAGCTTAGGCAGCATTGCATATAGTTTATTTTTTTAAATAATGTTAATGTGTGATGGATGATGATTCATGCATATTCAAACTCACTATGGTCTACACGAATGGCACATACACTAGCTTTTATGAAGTTTATAAACTTGGTGGAATTCGTATTTATGGCCATAGTCAGAATATGAAGGATATCTAGATTTATGATCTTCACATTAGCCACATTCAGCCTACACTCTTAGGCTAATTTCAAAATGCACTGCATTTCTCAAAAATACAAAGAGTTTTTCCCAATTCCTCAAAATCATATTCATTCATTTCATGAATTTTCCAATTCCAATTCCAATTCAAATTCCAAGTCAAAGGAATCAAATTCTTCAAAATTTCCTAAGTCTTATTCAAAATCGATTTTCTCAAAATATTGATTTGCCAATGATATTTCAAGTATTTCCCAAGTTCCAAATTCGATTTTCTAAGTTATATTTTCAATTTCAAAGTTTGAATTCAAAGAAATCAAGTTTTTCAAAGTTATTTCATATTTCTCAAAATCGATTTTCACAAAAATCTCTTGAATACTTCAAAAATCGATTTTCACTTTCTCAAATACAGTATCTCAATCATGATTCATGATTTCAAAAGGGTTTATTTTCCAAATATTTTCCAATCTTGAAGCAAACATCATGTTTTCAAATGTGCATTTTTAGAAATTCATAGCACATGCCTGATTCTTTGTGCATTTAGGAATTAGAATATGGTTTAGACAAGTTGAATAAAGCAAAGCATCCTTGGTTCAATTACCCCTAGTAAAGGCACCAGGAACGGTTGAATCTCGTACCGACAGGTGAGTCCCATTCTTCGGAATAATCCCGCATTTTAAAAACGGAGGCGAGTTATTTTCAAAATCTTTTTCAAAGGTCAGTTTGATTTGCAAAAGTAAAATTTTGCGATGATAACACCAGGGATCTTCAAAATACACAGCTTTTGCAAAGTTAAGTTTTAAGTCCTGTCGGATTTCGAAGTCACATATAGGCCCAACCAGGTCCACACACTTGGGAGAAATAATTTATAACCCTGATTCGAGTTGCGACCCAATTCGAATAACCCTGATCAGGGGCATGAGCCTATGGATGAGTGGGATTCTGTTGAAGGACTCATTCTTTATTTATCAATCTAGTGTCACATGTCGATACTAAGATAAATTTTGGATGTAAGATTGATAGTGTTGTGCCTTGCGTGAATGACTTAATGTGGCATTATGGCTTTTAAGGATGAATCGTGTCAAATGAGCACTCCTGTATTCTTTAGATCGTTATGAAGTTGTGTGTTGGGTGTTCCTTTTTAGAAGCCCACACACCTCCCCGGTTCAGTATAGCGTACTTTTAGACATGCACAACATGTTAAGTACTTTGTTGATCGGACGAGAGATCCGAGACGACCTTGTATCATGAAATATGCAAAATATTATTGAAATGAATTCAAGACTTATCTTGTCAAATTGTGTTGTGTTACTTCTTATGCAGATAATATCTATTGGGGTTTCTTTGGTGAAACCATATCCTTTTTATCGTAGTCGTACTTTTGACAAGTACGTCCATACTTTTTGACAAGTACGTCTTCTTACGTTGCGATGATTGGATGAGTAGGTTGTGGCAACCTTGATGAGTGCAAATAACAAAATGCTGAGATCACCTAAATAAGTGATGTTTTCGCCTTCACCGGCAAGATACTCGAGTTGGTCGAAAGGCCAGAGTATGTAGAATGGGTCTTCAGTTAACTACCCCTGATGCACTCATTCGAATCGCTGACTCCTGTCAGGAGAGAGGACAGGAAGGTACAAAACTTTGATGGACAGGCCATTAATGGCAGTTACGAGCAAAAGACTCGGCTTCCCCAGTCATCGAAGTTAGGGGAATGGGACTACCATAATTATCCTAGGTGGTAGCTCTCCATGTTTGGGATGCATCCATTGTTTATGCTACTTTGGGGATTTCTCTCTTGGTCACCGACCGTCCCCTTAGGTGCGGACTCAATCAGCTATCCGGGTTATCATAAAATGCATAGCATAATAAACCCTCGGATCAGTCTAGGCTGTTTCTAGAGTCGTGCTTTGTGTGTACCCGCTTGGCCAGTTAATGTCGAAACATAATTTAAATCCGATCACATAATGTGTTCAGTTATACACGTATGAAGGTGTGAACACCCCAAATTTTTCAAAATCTTTTAAATATTCCCTTTTTACCCCTGATATCATTTTCTGAGAAATTGAGTCATTTTTAAATCTAAATTTCAGTTCATTTCTCAAGTTTTACTGAAATTAAATTCATTCTATATGTTTAAATTGATTTCGGATCTGGATCCATTATCAAAATCCAAATATGAGACTCATTGTCCAAATTTTAAATTAAAAATTATAGAAAATACCAAAAATAGTTTTTAAATAGCTCAGACAATCCATCCGACATCCGTTTGGATCCATCACGTGTATTTCTCGATTCGAGCATCAAAACTCGAACATTTTCTCAAAACCTGGGTCCAAACCCCTTCTTCTGAAAGAAATTTTCCCCGAAATGAGCTGAAATTCTCAGAAACTTACTTTTGTAAATATTTCTCAGAAAAATACAAAAAAAAAAGTAGTGTTTTATCTTTGTTTTCTCGTAAAATCTTAGATTTTCATTCCAAAAATACAAAAAAAAAATAATAAAATATTGAACAGAACAAAAAATCAAAAATAAATAAAGGAAATTGCAAAAAAAAAAAGGTTTTTGGAAACCCGTTTTAGAAAAATCTTTTTAAAAGACCTCTTTTCGGAAAAAGTAAAACCCTTAAAATCGAGTTAGGGTTTCGGGGGGGGGGAAACCCTCTCGAGTTCTCCCTCTCTGGCAAAAAAAAAACCCTCTTATAGCTTCTCCTCTCCAAACAGCCGCACGCCCCCATGTGTGAGCTCCTCTATCCCCTCATATGCCCTTCATCTGCAACAACCTTGCCCATCTCTCTTCCTCAATCCTTCGATCGCCAACCAATTCCTCCTCACCCTCCATCCTTAACAACCTTCCCTTTTTCGATGTTTCCTTCTCTTCTTATATAAACCAACATCACTAAAACCCTCAGGACCGCTTCTTCACCCCCGCATCTTCTCCTTCTCTCGCAATCTGTTTTTCACCCCTCCGTCATTTCCTTCTTCTTTTGCTTCCCCCTCTAGGTGCTTCCCCCTGGGTCTCTTCCGAAGTTATTTCCTCTTCTTCTTTGATAATAGAGAGTCTTCTACGATAGAGGAGAAGCCTTGATTCCATCTTTCAGAACTCCAGCAGAACCAAAGTAAGTATTGATCCCCCCCCTTTTAAAAGGTTTTCCCTCCTGCTCATAATGCCTTCTCCATGGAATTTCCTTATTATTTTCCATCTCTCTATCGTTTTAGTTTTTTTTTTTTTACTATTTGTGACGAAAGCAAAATAGGCAGGATCGCCTTGCTTATAGCAATGTCGATTCACCTAATGCTACATCAAATGGAATATGTTCCAACATCTTCTTCTTCTTCTTCCTTATTTTCCTCTCTCTTTTGGTTTTATCAGCCATTTTTCCTGTTGGTATTGTGATTCCGAGCATTTGATTACCTGTTTTATTCAGGTCAGTGTTATTGTTTGATCAAACAGCAGATCTGGAAGCTTTCTAGCTTCAGATCTTTGTTAAAATCCCATTCCATGGTGTTAATGTTTTGAGTTTCTCGCATCTTTGATTGATAACATGTACTTTGTGATCTGCTTCCATTCTGTTTTATAATTCATTTGTTCGAATTTCATCTGTATGAGAAAGCCGCAGATGGCTGTCTCAAGGCTTCCCTTAATGATTTAGCATCGTCCTTACCCCTTTCAGTGTTTGTTGTAAATTGTTCCTTTCGTCGAGTGACTTATATAATCATCGCCTGAATCACTTCCATCTATAACTGGCACAACCAGCGTTATCACATTCGTTAGCTAGCTGCTACGAAGTAGACGTAGAATTTTCACTTGTAATGGCGGGTCTGATCTGTTGCGAGACTCCATTAAGTTCCCTATGGAGCCCAATAGATATTGCATGACCAACATATATAAACATTGTATGTACTCCATCTTATGCACAATATGTTTACGTTCACCATTCTTATGCATGATAGTTGTAGCATAACAGATGGACATCCAGCTTCCCCTGCGCAGTAGAAGAGTTTTGCCACTCTTCACTGAGTTGCCTAAGGTCCAGGAGAAACATGAATTTGAGCATGTTATCGACATGTGGAATCTCCTTTTGACTATGTGAGTCATGTTCTGAAATGCAACAGGATTCACAGATTTTCAGAAGATTTGTGCCAGAAATTGATTGACCTAATGGAAGACATGAATGGATTTGAAGTTCTAAAAATTTCACTTTAATTTTTGTTATTTTGTGAGACTGCTATTCGTTTGTTGAACTGGACATGGATATCTGGAGCTGTAAACAAATGTCTTGATCAATGTGATGATCATATCAGGAAAGCTTCGAAATTTGTTGCAAGATTCTTGCAGCTATCTCTAATGTTTGGGAAATTTTGATCATTCGACCTTTTCCAAGGTGTCAATGCAGGTACCTCTGGGACAGAGGATGCTATGAGAAGATATTAAGGGTTTGTTTGTGTTCGAAACAAAGGGTACCATGGCATTTGCTGTCCAGTGATATGTACATGGTCTGAATGCCATGGCCAAGCCACAAAGGTAAGTAGCCACTGTGTGATATGGGTGCCATCTCCAGCTCCAATACTACCCACTCACCCCATTTATGTATATGCATTCCCCTGCGCACCATAAATTGGTTACAGTCGCATTTCAGCTCTTGAAGCCAGTGGAGCTACCGATGGCTCCAGCTAAGAAAGCCCAATTTCAGCCTTCAAATGATTCAAGCATGTTAGGATATTCTGCCTATACTTGTACAACTAACTCGTTAATTTTTGCAGAAGTATAGCGTCGGCATGAGTATGATGTTTGCATATGATGTCTTCTTTTAAATCATTGTAATTTTGAAAAGATTTTTAAATGAAAAGCATGTGAAAACCAGACATCAAATAATAAAAACCGGTTCTCACTACTGGATGAGACCGGGTCGAACTCAGGGAACGGGAATATATCGTATTCAAGTACACAAATCTAAACTAATCTTTATTGCCGAATTATTTGAAATGTAAAATATTCAAGAAAAGTAAAGACAACTAACTATTACAACAAATGAATACCCTTCGCAGAGGGCGTAAAGTGCAATATTTACAAACCCACTTAAATTCCTAAATCTAAACTAAAAAGTAAAAAGACTTTATTCTTCGTACTTCGTGTCACGTAATCGCTTCCGCTCCACTCTTGTGCAATCCTGCACAATTCAAATGAACACGAGCAGTACCATAGATAGAAATAACATGTATACTGAAAAATACTAATTAAATGCTGGAAATATGAAAGAAATCAGAAAAGCAATCTAACCGACTAATTACAATGCAATTTAATTCTAATTAAATCTACTACTAAGTAACTAATTAACTAACAGATTACTTAACTAAAAACAGGAAAATAAAGAAGAATTAAAAGCATGGAAATGACATATAAACTAAAAAAAAAACAGGAAATTAGAATGTAAAGGAAATTTAGCAAAATGAAAAGTAATATTCAGTAAAATAACAACACAAACAGAAATTTTGGAATTATCAACCTAAAAAAAAAAAAAAACAAACTATGAACTTACTGAAACTAAAACAACTAATGCAATCAGATTCATACTAATGATACACCGAAATGAACTAAAATAATAATAAAAAAAAACAAAGTGAAAATGCAAGTAATAAACTTACATGTGAAAATGAAAATGCAGAGGAAAATCAATCCAAAACAACTATATGTAGGAAATTAACCGTAGACATCAAATAGACACAGAACAGCAATAAAAAACGAAAGAAAGACATCAAATAGGATATTAAGAAAAATCACAGAAAATCAACTAAATTAAACAAGGAATCAATGCATACCAAACAGGGAAATCAAAATATCAGAACAGAAACAGGAAGTTCAATGCACAAAAATCACATAAAGAAATCAGTAAAATGAAATCAAAACATGTAATCGGAAATGAAAAATCAAAATTAAACGTAACAGGAATGAAGTTATCCTAAAAATAGAAAACAAACAGAATATGCAGAATATAATCTACTATTTTTATTTTTCTTTTCTCGTTTTTTTTTTCTAATTTCTCTTTTTATTTTTCATTTTAGTTTTACAGCAATAGTAATAACACGAATTAGAACTGAAGAAGAAAAACAAGAAAAAAGGAATTAATGGAAGAAGAAGAAGAAGTTAAAAAATAAAAACAGATCGGAAGAAGAAATCAGAAGAAGAAATAGAAATGAAAAAGAAGAGGAAGTTCTAAAGAAGAAGAAGAAGAAGAAGAAGAAGAAGAAGAGGAAGTAGAAGAAGAAAAGGAGAACTCAGCACCCACCGCACCGTGAACCTGAGGGAAGAAGCTGTTGGCGACCTCCACCACCGCTGCCGTCGCCGGACTGAATATCTCCACCGCCGGATTGAAGAAGAAGATAAGGAGGAAGAAGAAATAGAGGAAGAAGAAGGGGTAAAGGGGAATCCGACAATGGAGAATTGGGAAGAGAGAAAAAACAGAGGGGGAAAGGGAAGGTCTGGGCGTGAATGGAGGAGGCGCCTTCCGCTCCCTGTTTTTGGGGTTTTTAAAAGTAACGAACCGGCTGGAACCGGTTTGAAACAAATGCAAACCGGTTCAAGCCGGTTTGTTTATTTATTTTTTTTAAAAGCAAACCGGGTGAACCGGTTTGTGTTTATTTTTGCAATTTTCAAAAATAAAAAACTATATAAAATTTTCAAAGATTTAAAAAAAAACTTATTTATGAAGAACTAAAAAAAACTATTCTAAATTTTTTTTCTCTTTTTTTAAAAAAAACAAACACTTAAAATGAAAAAATATTTTTCTATATTATTATTTTTTTATTTCATTTTTAATTGCAAACTAAAACTAAACTACTATGAATATAACAAAAACTAAAATATGTATAAAAATGTAAAAATAAAACTATTTTTCATGCATTTTTTATTTTTAAATCATTTTAGCACATTTACTCAAAAACTAACATAAAATTGGGTTTTTGAAACATTATTTCATAAAATCATGCATATTTAAATGTTAATAAACCCTGAATTATATGCATGATCAAATACCCCCATGCTTATGTTTTGCTAGTCCTCGAGCAAACTAGAAAAATTTAAGAAATCAAACTATCACCTAACTCACTTTCGTAGGAATCACGATTGCATTTAGCTCATGCAACAAGCCCTTTCACCCCCTGGGTTACCCCAGTGGACGAGTAAGGTCTCGTGAGGGTTTGCAGTGATGCTACCCATAAACATCTCTGTCATGTATGCATAATATTACACATCCTCACAAGCAGTAAGTAATTAAAGACTTTGTTTTCACAAATATTTCCTATTATTTCAAAATCGAAATATAATTAGAGTCTTTTATGCACTACCACAGAAAAAGAATTTCTTTCACTTTTCTAAAAATCACAATTATTTATGTTTTATTCTTAGAAAATCCAATAAAAATATATTATTATTTACTTATTCTCACTCATATGTTTTCTGCACAGGTTTTCTCAATCGCACTTCTAAGCACTGAACTTTTCTTTCTTTCTAAGCTCTTTTATCTCTTTTTTTTCTTTTCATGCTTTTTCTTTTTGCGCACTTATTTTTCTCATATAGCTTGCGTGTGGTCTGCTTTTATGCCTTGTGCAATGTCAATATCTTCTATACTTTTTCAATACATACCAAAAGATATCAACTAAGACATAAAAGTGACTTCCTTCATTCACCTTTATAACATGAGAGTCAAATATTTCAACTTGTATCTGTTCTCAGTTACGTAGGATCACAAAGTTTTCCACTCTCCTTTTCCGAAATGGAATTAAAAGTTTCAACTTACATCTAATTTCCATCTACTCAGGATTGTGGAATTATCCAAACAACCTAACACATGCTATATTTTTTTCTTTTGAGCTCATTTTTTACACTTTTGTTCATTTGCTTAGTTTTTCAAAAATAGAACTGTGCATATTCATATTTATGATTCAAAATAAATTCTAACATGTATCTATCATCATTTCTTTGAAATCCGCATAAACAACCATAATTTTTAGATCTATGTCAGAAAAAAAAATTCGTGGGGCTTAAAAAATCCTCTAAAAACATTAGATTTGAAATAACATTCATATAAGTTCAAACTCTTTCTTTAAAAATCTACTTTTCATGAGAAATGTGTAAACATGTGCAAGAACGTAAACAGAAATATCAAGGTGTGCATTCTACACCCTCCCCCATGCTTGAATGACACTGTCCCAGTGGCACTCCCCCATGCTTGAATAAAACTAAGTAAATGTACATGAGGGAAATAAATGAGGGAAAAGAGTAGAATGACCTAAGATGAATTAAAAATACACGTTCTATGAATGTAATAAATGCAATGTATATATGACAAAACACAAAACTCATGAATGAAACAAAAAGAACATGAAAAACTCATAAAAAAGTACAAACAAAATAAAATCTATAAATTCTCAGCAAATCTAATAATATACAAGATATGGGTTGCCTCCCATAAAGCGCTAAGTTTCACGTCCCTAGCCAGATGGATCCCTGGAAAAACCTTCATCGTCCATGAGATCAATGGACATGAAGTATCACTCAATGAGGCTCTATGAAGAAAAGAGTGTCATCTGTGACACTACGCACTGTGTTTCCATCCCTTCTACCTCCAAATGTAGTATCATGACTCTCTTGACATGAAGAACGGAGATTAGTCTCATCTGAGAGACTGGTCAAGAATCGAGAGTCTAGGACCGACCGAGTATCAATGAATGCAACTTCAGACAAGTGGTGAATATGATCAGTCTTGACTTGGTCAAGCACCTTCTGCATTTGTACCTCTTGCTTACTAAAAATTGGTGATCCTAAAGGCTGAGAAAATGGGGCTTTGTATGAAGACTGTAACAACTGAGGGCCTTGCCCCTTCTGCTGAGGTAATATGGAAATCGACTCGTCAGTAGAAGTGATATGAGGCTCATGAGTCGATTCCTGAGTGGAGTGACACGCCTTCCCATACTGAAGGGATGTAATAGATTTGACTTACTCATGATGTGAATCAGTGGGTTGCAAGTCAAATGACATGGAATCCTCTCCCTTTGAGACAACAGACTGACTATGAATGTTCCCCTGGTTTTGCCTACTCAATGTCTCAACCAACTGTCCCATTTTAGTCTCTAGCTTGGCTATTGACTGCGTATGGGAACTCAAAAGTTGTAATATCCTATCTTGGAAGGATTGACTAAATGAATGCTCATGAAGATGGGGTTGAGTATAAGCATGTTGGGTTGGGGGATGAACCTGTGGAAATATAGGATGCGAATAACCTTGTGAAGGGTTACTGGGTCTATACTGTGTCTGGGAGGGCTGATGGGATAGGGGAATGGATTGGTTTCGCCAACCTGGGGTATATGATGATGTAAACGAATCAGGCATGGGTCTAGCGAAACCTTGGGCAGCATTCACCTGCTCCTGAACAAATTCAGGATATAATGGCGCTGCCGGACAATCTGAAACACAGTGTGCAGGGCTAGCACATAGCTCGCACACTCTTTCTACTTGATTTCTCAAAGAATTGGCTAGAAATTGATCTAACTTCCTAGTCAATTGGTCAACCTTGGTACGCAATTCTAACTCGGACCCAACTTCGAAAATCCCAACTTTCCTAGGACCACTAGGCAGAGATGTAGTCCTATCGAACCGTGAAGACAAATTATGATGCATCGTGTTTTCACTCAAGGTCTCGAATAGAGACCACGCCTCGTCCTCACTTTTGAGCATAAAAGTGCCCCCACAAGACGAATCAACCATTTGACGATGCTTTTCAGTAAGCTCGTCATAAAAATACTGCACCAACTGCCAACGAGGCACCTGGTGATGGGGACACTTGCGGAGAAGATCTTTCAATCTCTCCCAAGACTCGTGAAATTGTTCTCCCTCAATTTGAGAAAAACTAGTTATAGCTTTACGAAACTGATTCGTTTTACTAATTGGGAAATATTGTTTTAAAAATTCTTTTTGCATTCCTTCCCAAGTAGTAATACGAACCGTCTCAAGAGATTTTAACCAGTGCTTGGCTTTATCTTTGAGAGAGAACGGAAACAAAGTTAACCTCATAGCGTCGTCTCCAAAATTATTGATTCGCACCGTCGAGCAAATCTCAAGGAATTCGTCGAGATGACGATATGGGTCCTCATTGCTAAGGCCATAAAACGAAGGTAACATTTGAATCACACTGGCCTTAATCTCAAAATGGCTCGCTCCTACATCAGGTCTTGTGATGCAGGAGGCGGGAGTATACGTATTTGGCATGAAGTACTCCCTCAAAGGACGGATCAAATGATGATCGTCACCCATTGCGTACACCTTAGAGTAGACCGGTGTAGCACACGTCCTAACTTTGGGTTTTCTACCTAACTAACGCACTAAGCGGCCAAACCACGCAAACCACAAAGCGAGTTAACTAAAAAACAACAAAAACTAAACAAACACCACGCAGTTACACATAAAAGAGATTATGCATAGAAATATAAAATCTATGTGTACGGTACCAATCGTACACAGTCACCTCTAAGGGAATCCTAATAGGTGGGCTGTGCAGAAAAGTAATCTCGTCTCTAAGATATGCACATACGTGGTTCTAAACCTAAATGCACACAAACACTAGGCAATAAAGCGAATACTAATATTACACCGTTCCCCGGCAACGGCGCCAAAAATTTGATGTCTTCTTTTAAATCGTTGTAATTTTGAAAAGATTTTTAAATGAAAAGCATGTGAAAACCAGACATCAAATAATAAAAACCGGTTCTCACTAGTGGATGAGACCGGGTCGAACTCAGGGAACGGGAATATATCGTATTCAAGTACACAAATCTAAACTAATCTTTATTGCCGAATTATTTGAAATGTAAAATATTCAAGAAAAGTAAAGACAACTAACTATTACAACAAATGAATACCCTTCGCAGAGGGCGTAAAGTGCAATATTTACAAACCCACTTAAATTCCTAAATCTAAACTAAAAAGTAAAAAGACTTTATTCTTCGTACTTCGTGTCACGTAATCGCTTCCGCTCCACTCTTGTGCAATCCTGCACAATTCAAATGAACACGAGCAGTACCATAGATAGAAATAACATGTATACTGAAAAATACTAATTAAATGCTGGAAATATGAAAGAAATCAGAAAAGCAATCTAACCGACTAATTACAATGCAATTTAATTCTAATTAAATCTACTACTAAGTAACTAATTAACTAACAGATTACTTAACTAAAAACAGGAAAATAAAGAAGAATTAAAAGCATGGAAATGACATAAACTAAAAAAAAACAGGAAATTAGAATGTAAAGGAAATTTAGCAAAATGAAAAGTAATATTCAGTAAAATAACAACACAAACAGAAATTTTGGAATTATCAACCTAAAAAAAAAAAAACAAACTATGAACTTACTGAAACTAAAACAACTAATGAAATCAGATTCATACTAATGATACACCGAAATGTACTAAAATAATAATAAAAAAAAAAGTGAAAATGCAAGTAATAAACTGACATGTGAAAATGAATACGCAGAGGAAAATCAATCCAAAACAACTATATATGTAGGAAATTAACCGTAGACATCAAATAGACACAGAACAACAATAAAAAACGAAAGAAAGACATCAAATAGGATATTAAGAAAAATGACAGAAAATCAACTAAATTGAACAAGGAATCAATGCATACCAAACAGGGAAATCAAAATATCAAAACAGAAACAGGAAGTTCAATGCACAAAAATCACATAAAGAAATCAGTAAAATGAAATCAAAACATGTAATCGGAAATGGAAAATCAAAATTAAACGTAACAGGAATGAAGTTATCCTAAAAATAGAAAACAAACAGAATATGCAGAATATAATCTACTATTTTTTTTTCTCGTTTTTTTTTCTAATTTCTCTTTTTATTTTTCATTTTAGTTTTACAGCAATAGTAATAACACGAATTAGAACTGAAGAAGAAAAACAAGAAAAAAGGAATTAATGGAAGAAGAAGAAGTTAAAAAATAAAAACAGATCGGAAGAAGAAATAGAAATGAAAAAGAAGAGGAAGTTCTAAAGAAGAAGAAGAAGAAGAAGAAGAAGAGGAAGTAGAAGAAGAAAAGGAGAACTCAGCACTCACCGCACCGTGAACCTGAGGGAAGAAGCTGTTGGCGACCTCCACCACCGCTGCCGTCGCCGGACTGAATATCTCCACCGCCGGATTGAAGAAGAAGATAAGGAGGAAGAAGAAATAGAGGAAGAAGAAGGGGTAAAGGGGAATCCGGCAATGGAGAATTGGGAAGAGAGAAAAAACAGAGGGGGAAAGGGAAGGTCTGGGCGTGAATGGAGGAGGCGCCTTCCGCTCCCTGTTTTTGGGGTTTTTAAAAGTAACGAACCGGCTGGAACCGGTTTGAAACAAATGCAAACCGGTTCAAGCCGGTTTGTTTATTTATTTTTTTTAAAAGCAAACCGGGTGAACCGGTTTGTGTTTATTTTTGCAATTTTCAAAAATCAAAAACTATATAAATTTTTCAAAGATTTAAAAACAAAACTTATTTATGAAGAACTAAAAAAAACTATTCTAAATTTTTTTTCTCTTTTTTTAAAAAAAACAAACACTTAAAATGAAAAAATATTTTTCTATATTATTATTTTTTTATTTCATTTTTAATTGCAAACTAAAACTAAACTACTATGAATATAACAAAAACTAAAATATGTATAAAAATGTAAAAATAAAACTATTTTTCATGCATTTTCTATTTTTAAATCATTTTAGCACATTTACTCAAAAACTAACATAAAATTGGGTTTTTGAAACATTATTTCATAAAATCATGCATATTTAAATGTTAATAAACCCTGAATTATATGCATGATCAACATAC